>NW_027094086.1:151326307-151496802 GCF_029207755.1 Chamaea fasciata
CTTGACATGAAAATATTATTCAGAATCTCTGTGGATTGTTTTACTAATTTCCAGAATGGATGATCAAATACTGAGTGATCCCTCCACGGCTGCCAATATTTTTAATAGGCATCTTAGTCAATGTTAGTACAGCTGTCCTCTCAAATCAACTCTTCTGGTGACTCACACTTGGATTTGGAGATTTCCCGAGGTTTTATCTGCTCTTGGTGGGCCTGTCCTTGGATCCCGTCACACGGACAGAGCAGGAGGTTCCTCCTCATCCAAAACACACAACCCATGGTGCAGTGAAAAGGACACACACAATTGAAAGAGGCAGGAAAAGAAGTGAAAAGAGGAAAAAAAAAGAAAAAAGGAAAAAAAAAAAAAAGACCAGCAAGGTCATTTCATGCTCCAGCAGATCGGCATTTTTATGGAAAAACTGTTGGAATGTCATTTTCCTGCAGCCACCCTCCAGCCTTACTCATGGCGAGTTCACATCACCTGTTTCCCCTCGAGTTGACATTTCCAAGGGCTTTGGCTCCCTGACGTGCAGTTGGAAAACTGAAAGGCAAGAAAGTCTCCAGGCTCTGGAGAAAACACGGTTCCTTGCAAAGCCTCACGGAAACGTCAACAGCCAACGGAAACGGAGACGAGGAGGCCATGAGACACTCGCCCCTGCTGCAGAAAACAACTATGAGTGTTCATCTGAGGAGTTATGTTCATTTCAGGAATTTTATTTCTCAGGCTGAGCTTCACCCCCGAGTCAATCTGACTGAAGGTTCCAGGAAATTCAGCAGTGCATCGACAGAGGGAGAAAGCTTTGCCCTCTAAAATTTCATTTTTTCAGGTGAGAAGTGCTTTTTGACCCCAACTGTGACACGAGAGAGGTTTTGTGTCAATAGCTGGAATTCTGTTACTGCCCAGATTGCTCTTAGTCCTTGAAAAAAAAAAAAAAAACCACCAGAAAACTAAGGAGAAGTCTCTGGGATGAATAATTTTGAAGCCTCCAGTAGCTTGAAATATCTCCAAACCTATTAAACCCTGAAACCAAAATAAACATTTTTCCTCCCTTCATGGAAGCATAAAGAATGTCTTAAGGCAATCCGTCCACTCGCCTGCCAATCCCAAATTGCCCCTCAAGAACATATTCTCCGGGGCTTTGTCAAATCAGCTTTAACATTCCTCAAGCAACGGGGGGTTCTACCACGTTCCTGGAAAGGCATTTTCCACAATCTGGTCCCGTGTCCTTGAAAAAAAGTGCCTGTTACCTGCGAGCGCCGGAGCTGGAGAGGAATCCAACTTTCCATTCTGTGGTAAATCCCATGCTTTCAAACATCTTTCCAGTCTGGATCCGAGGGAAAGCAAAATATTTTCGAGATTTCCTACTAAACAGGGCTCCGGGGGAAAAGGGACACTTGCAGTTGATATGAATGTGAAAAAAGACAAAATTTGGGGATGAGTTGGGGTTTATTGCTTTTAATATAAACAACACGCTGCAGCATCTAAAAAAATAATAGGATAAAAACACTTCCTGAAACTGAAAACCAGAAGTTTTCTTTTTTAAAGAAGGCTTGTCAGAGTTGCTGTTTACAAACCATATCAGTTTTATCAAATTGGCTTTTTCCAACAGGAAAACATTCCTGCAGAAAATTTCCCATCGGCTCACAAGCAGGGCTTTGCAATATCAAGGTCACAAAGAGTGGGTTTTGTTTCTGCTCTCCAAGAATTTCAACTGCCCAACTATTGCTTTCCCAGAAGATGCATTTCACAGAAAATTATTATATTGGAATTGAATCCTTTTAAATTGAAGGAATTTAAATATTTTAATCAGAGTATTCAGGAGCAGTGCAGGACCAATGACTAAATTCAAACAGTGTTTGCGTTGAGCCGATTCTTTATTTTCTCAGAATTTAAATTCTTATACCCTTGATTTTCAAAATATATTGATTCAATTAAGAACCTAAACGTTCCCTAAATTAAAGAAATGTCAATATACAACTTGAGCTACTCCAGAATTTCAAATAAAGTCTGGGCTTGAGATGGATTCTTGAATCACAGAATGGTTTGGGTTGGAAGGGACCTTTAAAGGTCATTTACTCAACCTCCCTGACATGAGCAGGGACATCTTCAACTAAATCGAGCTCTGTTCAACTTGTCCTCAAATGTTTCCAGGGATGGGGCATCCACCACCTCTCCATGCCAGTGTTTTACCACCCTCATTGTCAAAAAAAAAATTCCTTTTTCTATCTAATCTGAACACCGATACCTGACATAAACCACCCCTCCCCTCAGCCAAAACCCAACTCAGGCACCCTCCCATCCTAAAGGCTCCTTGAACTCCCTTCCCCACACCATTGATTAATAATTATTTGCAGAGGGAAGCTGCCTGCACCCTCAGCCCTTTAATATTGATTAAGAAGCACTCGGCAAGGAAAGGCTGGGTGGCTCCAGCTCTGGGAAGTGCCAAGGAAAATAAAGCTGGTATTAGTGATCCTCAGCGTCTTTGCTGAGAAAAAGGCAGCATTGTGGGCTGGGAGACTGCTCACCAAAGGCAGATCTTTTCCAGTCATCCAACAACAATAACAGCATTGGATAAATAGGTGGGATACTCACGAGGGGGGAACCGACGGAGGGAATTGAAAATGAGCAAAAAGAAGCAAAATAAAATTAAAAAAAAAGAGGGGAAAAAAGGAAGGTGTTAAGACTTTCCAGCATTCTGAGAGAACAAGGTTTTATCCTCAGTCGGGGGAAAAACAGATTTACTAAACAGGGTGACCTCACTTGTTTGCACAGCATTCAGTAACATGAATTTTATTACCTAGGGTACCTCCATGGGAGCTTGCAAAGCCTTTCCAGCAGCCCTGTGAAAGATGCCGAGTGTATGGAAAAGACATAAACCAGCTTGAGGAAGGAATGGCACAGCTGGGGGAAACAAAAAAAAAAAAAAAAAAGAAAAGAGAGAGGCTAGAAACACCCTGGTTGGGTGTAAGTAAAACTGAGAGAGAAAAAATCCTTCACTGTGGAGGTGGTGGTTGCCCAGGGAAATCGTGTATGTCCCTGGAAGTGTTCGAGGCCAGGTTTGGAGCAAGGGAAGGTGCCCCAGCCCGTGGCAGGGGTGGAATGAGATGAGTTTGAATGTCCCTTCAACCCAAACCATTCTGGGTTTCTATGCTCTTGTGAACACTCTGGGAAAGCATTTCTCTGCTCTGCCCATCGAGGGATGTTTGAGCTGGTGGTGGGGAGGTTTCTCCTTGTTGCCTGGGAGGAAAGACCAACCCCACCTTCCTACAGAAGTGGCTGTTGGGTGGGGGAAGCTGCCTCAGTGTCTCCTGGGGTTGGGAGCCTCTCGTGGATGGCAGAAGAGCAAGGGCAGAGCATTTCCACTGGGCTAGGGCTGGACCAACAGGATGCTCAGGAACGCTGCTGGCATTCCCTGAGCAGTCACCACAGGGTGGGGACAGAAGTTCCATGGGAATGGCTTGAAGCCGGCCCTGTTCCCAGCAAGGCTGGACTGTCCTGAGCTGTGAGGTGACCATGGGCAGGAGACAACACAACCAAGCAGCAGCATATGAGGTAAACGATGGCAGCCTTGTACCCACTGTTCCTCTCGGCCAACAGTCAGCCAGAGAACCCCAGAATCCCACAGTGCTTTGGGTTTAGAGATCCTAAACGTCACCGAGTTCCAGTTTATTCACTACAAATTAAACAATCTGTGGTTTCTCTCTTTTTTTTTTTTTTTTCTTTTTGCGAGGAAATTTCTCCGTGAGAAAGACAAGAATTTATGTGGAGGAAGCACTGGAAGCAACCAGTTGAGCAAACAAAAATCCTCTTTTTGTTCGTGCCTCCATCCTGGGATGCTGTCAGCTGGCCCCTTCCAAGGAATTCTCTCCCAGCTCCACCTGGTGGCAAAAAGGACATTTGGGCCGTTGCTGTGGTCATTGGGTTGGGCTCCAAGGCGACAGGGATTGTTTTCTGCTGTTGCCGTTTTCCTGAGAGCCCCTCGTCCTGGGTGTCACTGATGTGACTCCTCCTGTGGGGTGGGAACAGCCTTTCACTGCACGGGGAAGCAAATCCAGTCCCCATTCCCTGTCCATGGTGGGTGCCACAGGGAAGTCACAGCCGGGAGGAAGGAACTTGGGAAGAAATCAGAGAGAGCCTGGGGCTGGCAGCTGTTCCCAGCATTTTCCTTGGGGTTAGCTTTTTCTTGACCTGGAAGACCATCAGGAAGAGTTTGGCCAACATCCTTGGGTGCAGGAGGTGACTCTTGGGGATGGTCTGTGCAGGGCCAGGAGCTGGAGTCGACGATCCCAATGGATCCCTCTCAACTCAGGATAATCTGTGATTCTGTGGAGGCTTCTCCAAGTGGGATCAGAGAAATGAAATCTCCCAGACTGGCCTTTGGGATGTCCAAGAGTGAACTCAGCTGCCCAGAAATGGGCATTTCATGTCCTCTGAGATAACCTGAAGTGTCTCACCCGTCCTGCTTTGCTTCTCAGATGAAGGAGTGGAGGTTTCACCTCTGCCTCACGACAGTGCAGATAACTTCAGCTTTATCAGTGTATTTGACATGACCATAATTATAAGGGGTTGTAAAAAGATAAGATGCAGATATAGGCACCGTGAGATAACACTGGATCAGTGCAGGACCCTTCAAAGCCCTTTGAGTGACTAAAAAAAATAAATCCTGATTAAAATGTCTGCAGGATCAGGTCAGTTCCTGGTCCAAAATACAGCTCAGATGAGGTCTTAACACAAATTTCTCCAGACACAATTAGAACAGCAGCAGCAACATCATTGTCAGGTTTCTGCTTACCAACTGAGAGAAGGAATGAGAGAGAATAAAAAAGAGAAAGGGAGAGAAAGAAACCAAGAAGAGAGGAAGAAGATTGCAAAGAAAATCCAGGTAGCTGCAGAGACATTCCCTAAAGCAGAAATTAATAATCGCTTTTTTTTTTTTTTGCATGCTTGAAATTTGATATTTTAAAATGTAAAACAGAACATATTATTGAGAAAATAACAAGAGGGGAAAAAAGAGGAATCATGAAAAAGTCACAACTTTTTCTTAAACATTAAATTTCTGATTTCTAAACATCGTAATTAATCAAAAATCATGAGCTGGAAAAAATTCCTGGGCCTGGCTCATGGCTAATTAAGATGTCACAGCCCCAAACATGCAATACTTTGACTTCAAGCTGGTTCCAAACACTGTTATTTATGGTTGCTGGAAATGGCTTGGGAATGCTGGGTGCATCCATTTCGGATCTTCCCCTGGCTTCCACATGCCAGGAGCTGAAGTCACTGGTGTGGGAAACATCAGGGTGTGGGAAGTGGAGCCTTTGTAGAGAGTTATGGGAGCTACAGGGGCTAATTCTGGGTTTGGAAGCGCTAATGAAGTGTTGGAACCCTGGGCGCTGAGAATTTTAGACTTTCTGTGCTGACAGGCACTGACCCCCAAGCAAACACTGCATTTGACCTGAGGCCTTGGAAAAGGCTCCCAAAATTGAGTGACAGCCCTGGGATTATGGGTGTGGGGTTTAAATAGAAGTGTCTGATATCACAGGGTGGAAAACTTAGAGTTTAAGGGTTTAGAATGCAGTAATATATATAAAGCAACATGGAGGATTTAGGGCAGAGGCTGAGTCCTTCTTTTTCACCTTCTTCTTCATGGGTCTGGGTGGTGTTTTGTAATTGGACAGAAAAGTCCACATTGCGGGCCAGGGGTGGTTGGTTATTGGGTTAAAAGTAAAAATAATTTAGGTGTCATTTCATAATTGGACAGTTTGTGCTTAAAAGGCCTTGCAGAGAGAGAGACACAGCTCCATTTTTACTTTGTTAGCCTGAAGTGCTGTAGAACTCATGTATTGTGAGACTGTAATACAGATCAGAATTAGTAAACATCTGAGTCTGAACAAGAAATACCATCTCCGGAATTTAATCCTGACTCTGGCAGGAAAGAAGATAAAAGTGACAATGAAGATGTAGAGAGACAATATGGAATCAGGAAGTGTTGGAAAGGGAGGCAAAGCCATGGCAACCCTTCCAAAAACCCCAAATCCTACGGAGTCCCATTTATTCCGTGAATCACCCAAATGTGTTCTGAGCTAAGGCCACATGGAGATCAGCAGAGCAGATGTCCAACCCACTCCAATCCAACCCAGTCCAACCCAACCCAACCCAATCCAACCCAACCCAATCTAATCCAATCCAACCCAATGCAATCCAATCCAACCCAATCCAACCCAATCCAACCCAACCCAATCTAATCCAATCCAACCCAATGCAATCCAATCCAACCCAATCCAACCCAACCCAATCTAATCCAATCCAATCCAACCCAATGCAATCCAATCCAACCCAATCCAACCCAATCGAACCCAACCCAATCTAATCCAATCCAATCCAACCCAATGCAATCCAATCCACTCCAATCCAACCCAATCCAACCCAACCCAATCTAATCCAACCCAATCCAACCCAACGCAATCCAACCCAGTACAATTCAATGCAATCCAACCCAATCAAACCCAATGCAATCCAATCCAACCCAACCCAATCCAATCCCCACCCATCGAGATCTCCAGGGGTGTTTCCTGCTGCTCCACATCCTCCCCCCTCCAGGGCACATCCCTGTGGGAAGGGAGAGGTGCCTGCATGAGGATGGAACATGGAATGTGCAGTTGGCTCTTCCCTGGGGCAGGGAGGAGAATTCCCACCCTGAAGAAAGGAAGTGTTGGAGTCACACTTTCTCCCCCCTCAAATCCAGAATAAAACAAAATGCTTGGAAACAACCACAGGGAAGCTGGGAATTGCTGATAAATTCCCAGGGGTATTTGGCAGTTGTCATAATATTTCCTATTCTGCCTGAGGTGGGTGTTCAAGTGGCAGTCAGGCTGGACAGACCACTTGGGATGGCGTCCCACAAAAAAGGTTTTATTTAGGTCCTACTCCCATTTTATGCTTTTCTTTCCTCAAAATAATCAGGAATAACTCTATCAGATTCCTTTCATTGCAATGGTGAACATTTGGTGATTCCTACACCAAATGTTCCACACAGGTACTTTGAACAGGGAATGAAAAGCCCTGTGAAAAGCAAGAATATTCCAAATCATTTGTATAGAAAATAACAGGAATTAAAAAAAACAAAAACAAAAACAAAAACAAAAAACCAACCAAAAAACCCCAAAAAGACAAAAAACAAAACAAAACAAAACAAAACAAAAAAAAAAAAAAAAAACAAAAAAAAAAAAAAAAAAAAAAACAAAAAAACCCCCACACTGATTTAAAATGAATAATAATTAAATTATGAACCATATTTTCAGTTCTATAACTCCTGAATACTTAAATTATCAGGCCTCCCACACAGTCACTTGTTTTGCATTTTGAGTGTGTTTAACCTGCTAGAACTGGCTCTGGAATTCTCAGAACTTCACAGTACAGAATCCAAAAATAAAAATGAAATATGGGTTCACGTAGACAACCTTCCCCTCCTGAGAGTGCTGCAGCACATCTCAGATGTGATTTCAGGTGAGAGAGAGGTAGAATTGAGGTGGCCTTGGGATGATCCTGGCATTAGGAGCCAAGAAATTGGATCAGGAAGCTTCAGGATTATCCTGATGATCTCTGAGAATCCTCTCATCTGCAGAAAACCTAAAAAATTCCCATAAATTCTTGCAGCGGAGTTACTTTTAAAAATAAAATATATTCTGATTTTCATGAAAAATGCTGCTATTTTCATCAGATTTCCTCCTTGCTATCCTTTCCTTTGCACTTCCATGAACTGAAAGTATTATTTTTATTATTTTTATGAGAACTAAAATTCAAATATCACCTGTCACTGCTCTGAGACACATCCCAAACTTCCTGGCCAATTCATCTCCCATGAAGGGGACATTTCACGCATCAGGATAATCTGGTGTGCCCAGGAGGCCAATCCACTGGGGAAAGTGGGAATGGAAATAATTGAACTCTGATTTTTGAGGCATCAAAGCTGAATTTTCTGATTTTTTTTTTCAGTTTTTCAACCAAAAAAATTTTTTTTTTGCTTTTTGCACAGCTAAAACGGAAACAACCCAAAACATTATCCAATATACAGCAGTCACTCTCAGCAGGGTCCTGTTTATGCTGTTGAAATAACGTGTCCCAGCTCATTTTCTGCCACCAAACCTTTCTGAAGCTTCAGGAAAATTCACCTGTGCCTGTTTCTCCCACCTCTGCAGCCTCAAACCATGACTGAAAGTGGAAACCTCCATCTCGGCTTCTCCCCAGCAAAGCCAGATCCCACTTTCAACACAAAATCCAATTGATTGCCACAATAAACCCAAAGAAGACTCAACCAAACATGGTTTGGGCAAGGCCACCACCAGCCCAGAGCATCCAAAAAAAGTTAGGATTGGCTTCTTTGTGGTTTTTTTCCCAATGGCAGCCGATAGAAGTAGGGTTTTTAAGATGGAAAATTCAAAGTTAAGGACAAATGCAACCCAGAAATAAAACTCATTTACAAATAAACCCCCTCCCCACCGTGGCCTTGTAGTTTTGGAGCTAGGTTGTTGTCCCAGTGACTGTCACAAGGAATTACAAAGGAAAACAGGCACAAGTGAGGTCATTCCCACCTGAGGAAGGGAAAACTTTGGTTTTATTGAAGTTTCCTTGCCTCAGGAGACAACAAATACAGGAACAAGAGAGAGGTGGCTCATGGAAAACATGATACCAGACCAGCCTTGATGTTTGGGACATTTGGCCGTTCATAACCAAGACATCAAATCAGGCAAAGTGTCTCAAACATCTTTTTATTCCTTTTTTTTCAGCTCTGTCCATGACAACTTTAGTGCTACCTCGTTAGAAGTAACAAACTCCATTTTTTCCCTCCTTAATTCTTACAAAAATAAGTGAAATTTCAGACACCTGGAGCCTTCTGTCCGAATCACCAAGCAGGGTCAACTGGCAGAATTTCTCAGCAGGTTTTGGGAGATTTCTTTAGGCTGGAGTTCACCTTAGTCCACACCTCGGTCACCAGCCACTTTATTTTCATTTTATTCCCTCAAAAGGCTGCCCAGTTCTCCTGGGACATCATTCAGGGAGAGCCTGAAAAGATTTTAAAAAGCAGAATTCCAGATTGGTTTGGGTTGGAAAGGACCTTAAAGGTCACCCCTGTCCCATGGGCAGGGACACTTCCCACCAGACCAGGTTGCCCCAAGCCCCATCCAACCTGTCCTAATCCTTTGAGAGATTCTTCCGTGGAAGCGAGAGGGAGAAACGAGTGTTAAATTAGGCTGAGTGCCCTTGTAATTAGCACCTTGCAAATTAACACTGCCCTGGGAAGCTGAGAAGGCCAGGAATGAAAGAGAAGCCAGGACAGGAATGCCATTCTGGGGAGTTCAGCATGGAAGGAGAGGTGGGAAATGGATTGAAAAGCAGGCTCTGGACTTGAATTCTAATATTTATAATTGATATTGCGATATTTTTAATTGATATTGTGATATTTATAATTGATAGTCTGACATTAGTTGTGTGGATCTGGGATTCTGGCCTGGCCAGGGGCCATCAGAGGTCTGTCTGTTGGCTCCAGAAGATTTTGTAGCAGTCCCTGAGTTTGGAATTCTGCAGGGAACGCTGCCAGCCTTCAACTTCATAGGATATGAGAATGTAAATCATGGAGTAATTAAAGTTGGAAAAGACCTTTGAGATCATCAAGTCTGACTTAACCCAGCACCACCATATTCACTATTTAATCATGCCCCAAGTGCCACAGACACACATTTTTGAGGAGTTTCAGAGAACACAAACAAGAAAGAAATAAATGAGAGGCCAGCCACACCAACAACCCAAGGCATGAAGAGTGGAGGAAGAGGAGGATGAAAGGCACCTCTTCCCTCTGGTTCCGACTGATTTTCTCCCCATCAGCCCCAGGTGGAGGCTGCACTCCCTGCATTCCTTAGACAGGGACATCATTTAAATAATTAGAGGGAGCTGTTCGGTCTTTGAGAATGTGGAATGAAGCAATGGAAGGGTTTTAAGGGCCTACAAACATTGATAAGCCCTCAAATCGATCACTCCCACTTTGCCATTTGATTTGAGGATTTTTTTTTTCCAGGTCTGGCCATATTTTATCAAAAAAAAAAAAAAAAAAAAAAAAGAGTTTTGTAAGGTCCAGTTATATCTACTCACCATTACTTCAGGGGGAGCTCGAGGCTGATGTGCTGAAGCAGCTCCATGGACTTGTTTCTTGCTCTAATTCCTTCAACCAATTCTTTAAGCCCAAGCAGGAAGGTCAGCCTTCCAGAAATGTGCTTTCTCCACCAGCAGAATCAAAGAACCAACGCAAAACAGTTCAGGCTTGGCTTGTGAGGGTTATTTGAGGAGCACTTGGATTTCTGCATTGATTTTAGCCCATCCAAAGAGTGGCAAGGAACATTCCTGGGCACTGGAACTCGCTCAAGTATATTGTTAAAATATTAGAAAATCCCTGGCGTGCTTCTTGCTCAGGTAAAAACACGCTCCCGAGTAATTCCTTGGCATGGTTTGGCAGCTGGCACAGGCCAAGGGCCATTCCCGGGGTACATTTTGGATGGAGCCACCTTGTTCTGCAAGGCCAGGATGTCTCATAGGTTGGATGTGGGCTGGTTTAGGCCAGGTGGCATCAGCAGGGGGGCTGCGTTTATTTAATTCATGGAGCTGCAGCCAAAAAGCCCGATCCACTCCCTGTGCCGACAGTAACTCCTGAAAGCAGGAGCAGAGGTGGCCTGGGAGAGGATGTAGGAGCTTGAATGGCTCCTCCTCCTTTCCAAGCAACTTCCCACCACCCGGATATCCCAGATCCTGGGGGAAATTCCACATTTTGCAGCATTTGGCAGCAGTTTCACCCTGGAGCCAGCAGCACACGAGGGAGTCACACCTTCACCATCACCTCCAGCTCTGGCTCCCACTGCAGGACTGGCCATTGGCAGAAGTGGAGGAGACAGCTTGGAGCAAATCCCTTGGGAGATAGGAAAATCCCACTGCTCTCCCATCCACACTGCACAGCCCAGAGGCGGGATGTGAACTCTGACATGTGGCACAGCTTGGGGCTCTGTCCTGCTCACCTGTGAAGCCCCCATATCTCAAACAGCACTGAGGGCACTTCCCACCACCTGGTCTCAGGGGAGTAAGGGATGAGCTTGGCCACGTCCTGTCTCACTCCTGACCTTCTTTCATCTCTCTGGCCCTGTGTTTGTCTAAAAAAGTCCAGGCATAAAAAAGTTCAGGTTATATATGGGTATTACTAAAAGCTGCATTTTGTTTTTTGAGTGGTCAAAACTACATGTTAATTTAAAAGCTGGTCTTTGATAGGTTTTTGGTTTTTTTTTTCTTTTTAAACAAAGCACTTCTGTCTCTTAAGCAGCTCAGTTAGAACCTCTAAGTGAAGATGTTCAAAACCACTGCGCAGCTTGAGCTGTGAGTTAATGACGTTAATGATGTGCATGATGTTGATGTTGATGTTGATGATGATGATGAATCAGTATCAAGTGTTTAAGGCCAGGCTGGAGCAATCCGGTCTAGTGGA
This sequence comes from Chamaea fasciata, assembly GCF_029207755.1. Taxonomy (NCBI): domain Eukaryota; kingdom Metazoa; phylum Chordata; class Aves; order Passeriformes; family Sylviidae; genus Chamaea; species Chamaea fasciata. The sequence continues at coordinate 151,337,826 of NW_027094086.1, forward strand.
AAGTGTCCATGCCCATGGCAGTGGGGTGGAATGAGAGGAATTTTAGGTCCCTTCCAACCCAAACCATTCCGTGATTCTGGGACCTGACTCTTTCATCCCATCTCTTGGGGATTAATTTTGCTTGGGACCCGACTCTTTTATCTCATCTCTTGGTGATTAATATTGTTTCTGTCCAAATAATAGTAAGATTTTAGTCTTTCATGCCTATTTCAGAGGAAGCTCAGTATAAGATTTGTCCCCTTATTGTTTCTTCTCTCTCTTTCTCCTCATTCTGTTTTCACTCACGGGCTCTTCTCCACTCATCAGTGCTCAACCACTGGTTCCCTAGCTGGGTTACACTCAGCTCCACACAAAACACATCCCTAGGTGTACCTGGAAGCTTGTAAAAGAGTCAGGCACATCATTATTTCTTCCTAAGCTAAAGGCAACTCTGTTTTCACTTGGATTTCGCTTCTCATGCTCCCCTTCTGCTCAGCACACCCCCAGCTGCAGGCTGAAACCACCTCCAAGGCACCGCCGTGATGCTGAGGGAAACAACAGGAGAGAAGAGGAGGGGAAGAAACCTATTTTACTTCTCTGGAGGTGAAATGTCCCATCCGATTCTTGTTTCAATCCCAAATTCTCACAATGCATTCTCGCATCACCCACTTCCTCTGCGGGAACAGCTGTCAAAACGCTGCCACATCCTCGGCTCCTGCGGCTTTACGACTCCCATTAGCAGCTCCTTAAGGGTCGGCCTGTGAGGTTCCAAACCTGCCAGTTCCCATTACCCAACTGCCAGGAAGTGCAAACGGGAGGTCAGCTGGGAAGCTGAAGGAGGCAGGGGGCTACACCCTGCAGGGTTTGGTGGGAGGCAAACCAGAGGTGGTTCCATCTCCCGTCCCGTAATCTCCAATCGTGCGCTCTGCTGGCTTAAAAGCTGAGCTGCTTTCTTGTGGGAAGTTTCCATGGCAGACTAAAAGAGACTTCTCTCTCTAAACGGACTGGTGAAAGGCTATTTTATAGGTGGCAAACTGACCCAGAGTTCCAATTTTGTCTCTATATGTTGTCCGTGAGAAGGGAAACTTGAAGAGGAAGTGTTTTGAAGGTTTTATTCTGATTCTTATTGATTTTTTCTCTCTTGTGGTTTTGCTACTAAACTTGTCTTTATACCCTTTTAAGTTTTGAGCCTGCTTTGCTTCTCTCCTAATCCTATCTTACAGCAGAAAAGGAGTAAATAATTCCAGTAGGCATTCAAACCATTACACATAATTCGGGGAAACAGAAATAAGTGAACTTGAAACCACTACACCTGGTTTAGTGGATGGTCCCTGATGGCAGGGGATGGGAATTAGATAATCCTTGAGCTCCCTTCCAACCCAAACCGTTCCATGGCTGTATGAGAAATACCGGGATCAAAGTGTTTGCCTTGCTCCTCAGAGCTTCAAGCTGATGTTTCTCATCGCAAGAAGGGACAAAGCAAAGCAAAAAGCTTTGCAGGAGCATTGGTTGTGTCAGGGTTTTCAGTGATTTAGTGAACAATTCCTTGGGTGAATGATGATCGGTGAGGAGAACAGCAGTGGGACACCATCCCGACACCAGCACCATCCTGGATAAAGATCCAGCATTCCTGCTTGAGGGTGAGCAGAGCTGGTTCTGTGTAAAGGAACCGGCTCTGAAAGGGTGGGTTAAAAGCCTGGCTGCTTTTCCCACAGCAGGAAACGGGACTGGAAGGTAAAATAAATGAAGAAATGCAAGAATTCTGTGTGCACGGGAAGGAGAGAATTGGAAAACCAAAGGGACTTTGGAAACCCTTTGGAGACACAAGTCGGAGTTTTCCAAGTAACAGAACCATACAATGGTCTGGGTTGGAGGGGTCCTTAAAGACGATCTTGTTCCAAGGTCTAGGTTGGATATCAGGGAAAGGTTCTGTCCCCAGAGGGTGGTGGAGCAGTGACCAGGCTCCCCAAGGAATGGCACTTTCCCAAGGCTGCCAGAGCTCCAGGAGAGTTTGGACAACGCTCTCAGGGACAGGCTGGGACTGTTGGGGTGTCAGGAGTTGGACTGGATGACCCTCGTGGGTCCCTCCCAACTCTGGTTCTTTAAAGCTCAGCTGCAGTGAGGTACTGAACAGGCTCCAGAGGTGAAGAAAAGGACATCTGATCAAGCAGGTCAATGTGTTGCCTGGGATAAAGACGATTTTTTAAATCGTTGTCATTCCCCCAGACTAAATTTGGAGATGTCCAACCTATTCCGAGCTCCAGCCAGTTATTTTGGAATCACATCCTGACAGTGACACTCTGCTAAGGTATCCTGACTACTCCGGCCAAGTATGATGACCATGGAATGCCAGGGGAAGCAGATGGTGTCCCTCAGCCTCCTGAGCTTGTTTAGCGATGTCATTTACAACGGATGGCGAGGCATTTCTCCAGCTCAGGGTACCACTTTGGGGGCTTGAATTAGCCCCAAAGCCAGGCTTATGTTCCTGAAAAGGCTGAAGGAAGGATCTCCCATAAACACAGTACAGAAACTTTTCCAACAGATGTGAAGAAAGAGGAGCACACTTCAAGTATAATTTAAAATACATTTATTGTTTCATTTGTTCTTGCTTTTTTTTTTCCTTTTTTTCTTGTTATACAAAGATGTTAAATAACTTAAATACATTCTCAACAGTCACTCAGAATCAGATTTATACCTACAAGCTGTACATATGAGGTAGAGAAAAATAACTTAGGCTCCCATAAGACATTGGAAAATAAACAAAACAAAACAAAAAGAAAAAAAAAAAAAACAAAAAAAAACCAAAAAAACAAGAAAAACCACTAATCCTTCATGTTAGTATTCCCACCTCCCTTTAAAAGGAAATGCCATCCCAGGTGTGCAAAACAAATCCTAGACTTTACATTCCTGCTTCAGATTGTTAAAGGTGGGGTGGTCCAAGGGAAATTCCTGGGCTGGTTTGGTGATTGGTGTTCCGGATGGATCCATGCTCAAGGGGAGCTGGGAGGATTATCCACACATATCTCGATTTTCCTGAATTTAATCCCACCTCTCTTAACCTGGATGTTTTTATCCCCTTCTACTGTGAACAGGGAAAACTGGCACCTCCACCTTTAGTGGGGGCCAAACACCTTCCAGAGGTGCCCCCATGACTGCAGCCCACGGGCTCCTTTCCTAAAGGGGGATGATTCCAGATCCAATGCCAACACCTTTCCCGACATTCCTAAGGGAAGTCATCTGTCCTTTTGGGCCATCTTGCCCAGTGCTATGAAGGTTTTTTGGGTTTTTTTTCCTATTTCCGAAAACGCTCAGCAACAACTGAGGAAAAGACAAAAATCCAATGTTTCCCCTGACAGGTGAATTCAATGCGTCTGCATAACTTCTGATCTCACTCCCCACACCCTCTCTGCACCTGAGGAATTGTAGTTACAGGAAGCCAGAGTAAATCTGTGCTGCCAAATCCATTTTCTTTTCCTCCCCACCCGCAAAGCCTCAAGATTCCCTTTTTTCCTTTGTTTGCTCGATTCAGAAATATTCTGTTTGTGGAACTTGTAAATAATTTGGTCAAATCCAACGTTAGTCATTGAAAAACGGATCTAAAAGCTATTCAGTGGTAATATCCATGACCAGGTTTCAGGGGGTTGAACAGATTCAACCAGCAGGTTGGAATGAGACGGATCTTAAAGACCCCTTCCAACCCCAAACATTCCATGATCCCTACGATTCCCCTGGACCTGATCCTGTGCCGCACTGAGGCGACGTGGCCCAGAAATCTTGTATTTCTTGTGGGAAAACGTCACCTTCTAAAAAGTCATCACCTAATTAGCATCCTAAAAACTGAAACCCAGGATGAGCTGGCCACGGAAGCCAGACTCAACCCAACAGATGTGCCCGCGGAGCTGGATAAACCGGGAATGAGGAGCTTTACTGCACCTGTTCCATCGGGAACAGAACAGACTGGATTTTACTGCAGCATCAACTGAGGAATTTTTCACAGGAACCATAATCCACCAGAAAATCACCTTAAGCAGCATCTACTCCATGAAAGTACCCTTGAGAAATCCGTCCCTTCATCTGGGGTCTCATCCAACCCTGCCCCAGCCAAAGCACCCGACTGTATGTTCCCTAAAACAGGGCAGCTGAAATCCATGGACAAAGGAATTCCAGACCTGGGCTGAAGGAAGGCAGATGTCAACGAGCTGGTTGACAACAAAAAAACTCCTCAGGAATTATTTTAGCGCCTGCTCAGGTCTCCAAACCAGCAATCCCAAAAGTTCTTTGGAAAACAGGGGGTACATAAATCATTCCTTGTTTCCCAAGGTGATGGGCAAACCTCCCGAATCACGGCAGATCAAGTCCCCAGCTCCCCAGTTTTACGCTGCCCCATTCAAATAGATAAAAGTTGCTTGTGTTGGATCAAGCCTGGAATTTGGTCCTCTTTATTTAACCTTCCAATGCACTCAGATTATGATTTCATTTTCCCCAACCACCCTTTAAAGAGCCGTTCTTCCCAAGCCAACTGAGTTCAATGGCAAATCCCCAGTTATTGCAAATAGATTTGGGATTTCCTCCATCCAGACCCATCTCAAAACCAGGATGTTCAGCTAAAAAAAAAGGGTAAACTTGAAATTTTGGGGTAGATTTTTATATTTCCATTCCAACCTACTCATTTTTCCATAGCTCATTTTTAGCATTAATAATGATAATAATTAAAAACTCCCTTTGATTAAACACTGCTTATTTAACCAGCTGGGGTTTTTGATAACTGGAAGATAAGGAGAACATAATGTTTAGGACTTGTTTTGCATTTCTTCACATCCGGCATAAATGAGTCAGTCACACAGAATAGAAGCTTGTTAAAAAACAGATGACGGGTGCAACTATTATTTCTGTGGGTTTTTATTTCTTTTAATAGAAAATTCTAATATAAAACAGCAAACGTTTTCAGTTTGCCTTGTTTACAAAAATATTATATATAATTTTTTTTTATATTTCTGACATAACTAAAATGCACTATTCAATAAAAATATTCTTCCATCAGCTAACTTCTCTTTTTAAAAAAATTAATAAAAAAGTTATATAAATAATGGTTGCACCCCCCCACCCCAAAACTGATCTGGCTGGATCAGCTTAGGAGAACCAACACTTTGACACTTCTGGGGGGGGACAGGGGGTGAAAGGGGGTCAGGAAGCAGAGATCTCCCCTCCACCCATCCGTCCTTCTCCAGTTACATCAGAGCAAAATCCTGTTTCTCTGGGGATACGTAAAAGGGGGGGAAGTTGCTTTGCACTTTTTTTTTTTTTTGTAATATACATATATATGAAATTATACCATGGAAAAAAAAATATCAGGGACCCAAATTCACGGCTGAAGTAGTTTTACAAAACTGAGCAATTTCATTGAATTGCACAGGAGATCCAATGGTATGGGGGGCAGAATCAGCCTCTCTGGAAAAATCCAGTTCAATCTTGCTGGGACAAAAAGGTTTTACAGGACACTCCCCAGTGTTTTCTACAGGAGCTCCCAGTGTCTCATTTAGGGTTTTCCAGACTTGTGGATGGAGTGGCACTCGTACTCCACAAGTTAATTCATCTCCAGCACATCTCTCACCATCAGAAAACCCAGGCCAAGCACTCCAAAGGGTCTTGAGATGGTTTGACATCTTCTCTCCCAGCTCCTGCTTAAGGTCCACTGGATTTTTCCAAAAGGAGGCTTTTGCCCCCCATTCCTTCCTTCAACAATAAGGCAAATATTGGAAAATGCCGGAACTAAAGACCCCCCCAGCCAAAACACACCCACAGTGTGGTGCAGGGGAGAAGAAGAAAAATAACCCACATTTGTTTTACCACCCTAGGTCAAAAGGCCAAGAAGACAAGTTCTCCTGATTTCAGAGTGTTAGTATATTTTATACACTGCCTATACATTTAACACATGTGCCTCGCTACTATTTAGTTATTTATAATTTTTTTTTAACCACAGGAGAATAAACCTTGCTATTTACAATATATAACAGGCAAGTACTATATCCACATGAACATAAATACAATTTGTGGTGGTTTTTTTTTTCTTATTCATTTTTTTGTTTCTTTTTTTATTTCTTTGTCTTTTTTTTCTTTCTTTTTTTTTTTTTTTTCTTAAATACTTACAGAAAGCATCCAGGCTTCAGTGCGTGAGTTATAATACACAGAAGAGCTCTTTCACTCAGTAGTTCATTCACTCTTTGCTGCTTTCTTCCAGGCAAACTTGGACAATCTGAATTATTTCCCACCCATCTCTCTCTCTCTCTCCCCCACACTGCTGAACACACCAAGCTTCCCTATCCCATCCCATCCCATCCTGGCATTTCCTTGGCCAGGATATCCATGCCAACACTCCCCTCTCTTCTGCTTCTAGGGACTCATTCTCCTCTCACACCAGTGCAATGTGGAGTTACTCCAGCGAGGTCAACGGAGACAGAGACACCAGTGAAAAGGAGGAAAATGAGGCCCATGGTTTAAATATAACAATAATAATAACAATAATAATAATAATAATTAATAATAATGCACATAAATTGCGGCCCATCCTTTAATTAAGAACAGATTTAGGGAAAAAAATAAAAGAAAGAAAGAAAGAATGGAGCCAGAAATAGTAATTCAGACCCCAAAATTCCTGTTTCGAGCAGGTTTGGATCTGGCTTTACTTTGGAAGGGAAGAGCTATTCTAGAACACACAAAAAATGTAACAGTGAGTTTGCACATATGTGTGAGAGAGAGAGACAGAGGGAGAAAGAGAATTTAACATAATACCACATTGAAACCATAAGAAGGTCCTTCTGAAGGGCTTTACAATAAATAAATGTTCAATATTTATATATATATATATATATATATATTTATGTGTCAAGGTGTGTATATATATCTATATATACACATTGAATAATAGGTTTCTAGGCAATTACTTTTTTAAACCATTAGATAAACTGCTCACGGGTGACTTTCCCAAAAAGCTGCGGGACCTTCCCGGTGCTTTGCCGGGGTGGAAGGTGGGAATTCCACGTGTGGATTCCACCTTCACTCCTCCAGCGTTATCCCAACCTCCGGAGTTGTACAGCAAATAAGGAAACACAAAAAAAGAGACATTTTTGCTTCACTTTGCAGAACGCTGGTGCTATTGAACAGTAACACCCTGTCCCTCCCCATGCCCCCTCCTCGAGATTTGACGCCAACGAGCCAGGCTGGACTGCAGGTATTTGTTACCAAGAAAACCCCAAATCTATCTTTTCTCTTCCCAGTAGACGCATATGAACAGCTTAAATATTAGTGGCTACAATTTGGGGAAAAGGGGGCGGGGGGGGGGGGGGGGGGGGGGGAAGAATTAAAAATTAAATAAGGAAAGAAAGACTTTGAAAAATAATGGTCCGTCTTGGGAAATTGCTCTCATTTTGTTTTACTAATTTTTAGTAATGCTTGAGAATCTCCTCTTTTGAACACCAGATCAATGGCTTATAGAAGCTTGGTGGAAATTGCTACTACTGGACAATCAAAAATTGCTACCAAAAATCAAACAGAACACCCTCTGCTCCCTATTTTTTTCCTTAGAAAGCTTCATTCAGATATTGGCTGGCTGCCTCCAATCCACTTTTATATGAAGAATATTGGCATGCCAAGTCCTGGGTTGTAAATCTCCTCTTCCAAGTAAAAAAGAAACGCTGGAGGTTGTTGTGTTTCACAGCGTTGGAGTGACCACCCCCTGCAGTCAAATTTCTGGCTTCTCTCAGGTTGTCTCTGTGTCAATTGGTTATTCCAAATCCACGAGTTTTGTCAGGATTTAGCAGATGTGCTTTTAAAAATACAGTTCTCGATCTAGTGGTTAAAAAAAAAAAATCATCTTAAGGTCATAGGGTTTACATACAGCTTGTGTCATGTACCACACTGCCATGGTTTAGAGTAAATGGAATGATGACCTAGGAAAGAAAAGTCAACTCCTCCAGAGGTCTGATCCAGGCCAAAACGGCTGCTCCACAACACAAGACAGCCCCGGGGTCCAAGATGCACTGGGATTCCTCTTGTCCTGCTCAAGAGAAACATGTCCAAGTTCAGCTGGAATAAGACTCAGCGAGTTCCAGTTGGGATTTCTGAAGCAGTTACCACAGGTTGACCTCCATCAGCAAGAGGTGGGAAGAGGAGAGGAACATAAATCACGCGCGAAGTGAAAATGAAACAAAAGTATCTAGTGGTTTAAAAAAAAAAAAAATTAAATTTAAGACAGCGATAGTGCTAACAGATCTGCATTTGGGCGAATTGTTTTAAATAAAGAATGTGGGATTGGACTGAAGGGGACAGGCACGTCTGGTGTTCTGCTGTTCTTCCCAACCTCTTTCTTGGATCTATTTATGTCTGCAGCGTGGTGGACCCAACATTTTCGAGCGGTACGTGGTGACAATGCAGGCGGAAACAGAGCTGTCATTAAAGAGCTGATGCTCCCAGCGGGTCTCTTTGTCAGAGCCTGGTTTGCTCCATGTGCAGAAACTCCACTGGAAGAACCCATCATTCCCTAAAAATCCCTCTCCAGCTTTAGGAGAAATAAACGTCCGCTTCCCGCACCACCGCACTCAAAGCGGAAAGATCTTTTGTATCTGCTCAGCTCTCTAAGCGGTTGGCGAGCTCCCGGAATAAAGAAGTCCAGGATATTTATGCCAAAGGGAATATCTTAGCCCAGGAGTTCACGGAGGATGGCTGAAACAATGTTCCAAGGAGAAATGATCCACCAAACTGCGTAGACGACGAAGGTGAAGGTCAACTGGTGTCTAACCCCAGTGTGACAGGCACTTATTTCCACACGGTTGGACCTCAGGAAAACTCAGTCTACAGGAAAAACAAAACAAAACAAAAAACCCGAAAAAACCCCCCAAAAACAAAACAGCAACACAGCTGGGTCACCTGTACCCTACAAAGTGCTTATGTCTCGACATAGCTTCCAGATCCCAGAAGGTCAATCAAACCCTGTTTGTCTCCATAGGCAGTTCTCCAGGCTGGCCCTTCCCCAGGGGCGGCCATGGGCCGTGTCAGTCCTTGCAGGTGTAAACCTCCTCTCTCTGGGTGCACTGCTTGCACTCCACGTAGCAGCACCAACGCACCTGGCACTGGCACGGGCGCGTCACCACCCGGCTCTGCGTGTTGTGCCCCCGGCCGCAGCAGATGCTGTCGCAGTTCTTGTCCTTGTAACATTTCCTTCCCGAGGTCCCTGGGGAATACCGGCTCATCAGGCAGAAGCTCGGGGAGTCGTCAATGTAGACGAGATCCGTAGTCCTTGGGATTTGATCGCTGTGGCCGGGGATGGATTTCTTGGGCGGGGAGATGTCGCCTTCCCCCGTGGCCTCGTTGGTGGTGCTGCCCACCTTGAGCGAGGTCTCGTACTTCTGCTTCAGCTGCTTGCCGATCTCGTGGAAGGGGGAGAGCTGCCTCCAGCACGTTCGGACGGTGCAGGACCCAGACACGCCGTGGCATTTGCAGGTGGTCTCCACGCCGGCTTTGATGACCTGCAGACACACACACGGCCCCAGAGAGAATCAGTCATGGCGGAAGGAATCAAAGCTCCAAGTAAAACAAGACATTTTCTAGAAGACACCTCGGGGACACAAAATCGATGACAGTACAAAAAATACCTGCTGGAAGTGGACAGAAAACACATCCTACAGGAAATACTTGTCTCAAAAGGCTCTTAGTTCCCAGAGTATGACATTTACCTGCAAAAACTTTGCTTAATTGCCTAATTAAAGGTACTAGAAAGGTGCACAAAGATTGCCCAGTGCTGCCACTCATCGTGTAGACAGAGATCGGAAACTGTGATGCAACTGAGAGAATAATACATATTTTAACACCTATTTATCTTTGTCAATAATAAGTAAATAAGATACAAAAGTGGAAGAAGTTGGTTTAGTGGAAAGAGGTGGGGTGGCCCATGCTCCAGAACAAGAGTGTGGACAATAGGAACCTTCTCCACACCTCAGGACCCCAAACCCAAGTACGAGCACAAGTAATCTTAGTTTTCCATCATCAGCTGACTGATGCTAAACAAAGGCTCCTATCCTTTTCAAATCAACTGCAATAAAGAAGCATCACAGCACAAAACTACATCCACCTCTTTAGAAATAGCATGGGACTGTTTCAGGTCCCCTTCTCCAGAGAGAGATTTACACCCGGGATACCTCCATGGGCAACACGAGAGCAGAGATGTTATTTGAACAGCCACAGGTACCCCACATTTTGTCCACAGATTATAAACACAAATTTGTGTTTCTAATTCTCCCAGCCTGCCTCTTCCCCCAAAATTAGGTTCTGTTGATTTTAAATGGGAAAGGTAAAACCACCCCTTAAAACAGCAGGTGAGAACAGAGTTTGTTTTCAGAGCTGGGTCCTGACAAGGTACCAAAGTACTGTTGAAAGTGCCCTTCCTTCGGGCATCTACGGTACCTAAAAAAGAAGAAAACAACCTCCCCCTGTGCCCATGATGGCATCTTGGCTACGTTGTGGACTCCTGACAGCAGAGGACTGGCTGCCGTCCATTTCCTGACCATCCGGTTCTTAATTATTTGGCTGCACAAATCCTGCTGAGCCCCATGTGCATCCGTGCAATAGGTCATGGACTCGGAATTGGGGCCCGGCCCAATTGTGATATTCCAGAAACATTTTTAGAAAGACAATACTCATAATGCAGCCTTCAGCAGAGCCCGTCCAACGGTCACACTTCATTCCTGTGACAGCCAAAGGCCTCTGCGAGTGCAATCCAATAATACACAGTAGCATTCGAAGCGGTGACGGGTTACAGGGGGAGATGTGTTGCTGGTTATAGCGCTCAGCTGGGATGGCTTGGGTAAGGGCTGTCACGCTTTGTGTGCCAAAGTGTCTCGCCAAGTCCACAAGAAATCCCACAATGTCAGACAAGAGCGTGCAGAACACATTTCAACACCGGGGGGGGGGGGGAAAAACCCCAACCCTCACCCGCACCCTCCCTCGTGTAAAGCCCCGTTTCACTGCTTGTCCAGAAGTGAGGGCTGAGTCCGTGTGAAACAAAGCTCCTCCACCTGATTTCACGCCCACACCATCAGCAAACGGGGCAGAAATTGCTGGGATACTTGGGAAAGGGCTGCACACTGCAGTCATTCATCACTTCAGGCTTTCCTTAACCTTTCCTCCTCCTCTGGCACATTCGCATCTGCTCCACCTGGAAAAGGAGACAACCCCCATTGTACGGGATTTGGGAAAGCAAGAAACCAGCGGGAACTGGCTCAGTTTGCAGCCATGCTCCTGGACTTGGAGCTGATTGAACAAGACAGGGTCATGAAAGTCCGGAAGGGAACCTGGAGTCGGGGCTGTTCTTGTCAGGAGCCACCTCTCCGGAGCTCTGTGGGAGTGCTGACGTTGCGGGAGCACCACAGCCAAGGCATCCACGTGGGGCTGGTGGACACAGCCCAACACGTGTTGGAAAAACCTGATCCTGATGGATTGGCAGCTGGCTGATGGCAGAAGACCTTCAGTCAGGTGTAAGCATGTAGGTTTGGGCACTTGAATCGCATCAGTCAGCCAGGGTTGACCTCACTGAGGCAAACACTTGAGTTTAAACACCTCCGTCTGAGAAACACCTCAGAACTCCCACCGGAGTCAGGGGAGCCAAAGCAGGAGAGGACCCTGCAGGGAGGCAAACACCTGCTCCACTCAACAGCTCTCCAGCCTCCCACTGACAGCTGAGCACATCTCTATCACCAACAGGAGCCTGGGGACCCAGCTCACACAGAGGCACCTCAGTTTGGGGCATACTGTGCGCAGAATCCCACCCTCTGGGCCAAACTCAGGGGTCCGAACATTTCCACCAGGCACTAACTGAGGTGATTTAAAACATTCTCCCCACACCAGCTGTCCCTCCAGCAGCATAAAGGTCCCTCAAGGCGTACTAGTAAGTGTATTTAGGTAGATTAATTCTATTCTGCTCATCTGGGCTCAAACGAACCCCAGTCTGGATTTTCCTGACTGGCTTCTAACTCCTTGTTACCCAACTCAAGTGTCTAAATATCTCCACCTAGCACTAACTGAGGTGCTTTAAAACATTCTCCTCACACCAGCTGCATAAAGGTCTCTCAAGGGGTACTAATAAAAGTATTTAGGTAGATTAATTCTATTCTGCTCATCTGGGCTCAAACAAAATTCCACATGAACCCCAGCCTGGATTTTCCTGACTTGCCTCTAGCTCCTTGTTGAGCAGTGGCTGGGACAGCTCTGGTGTCACGCAATGGTGGACCAAAGCATAAAAGGTTTCCATTGTCCCTGTCCCCATGAAGGCACCAGCTGACGAAACCCAGCGTGTGGATTTTCATACGGCTGCCGAGCAAGCGCGGCGCATCCCAACCGCCCCGTAAACCTTCTCCTGGAAGGACCGGGAAGGGCTCAAGAATGTTACAAGGCAGCAAGAGTGAAAATCCTAGAAAAATTCCTTGCCCAGGCAGCCTCCCCTGCTGCTGTCAGTCACGCTGCAGCTCCTCGAGGCGCTGCGTGATGGGGAACTGCTGCCTCCGGGCCCCAACCACCCACGAGCCAGAATGAATCTTGGCAAAGCCCTTCTGGTTCCCGTCCCGCTCCCCAGCTTCCACAACGACCTTTCCTCCTCTTGTTGCAAGCTCCTGTCAGAGACACTTAAATCCACCTCATTTCTTCAGGAAGCAGAGCAAGACTGATCCAAGTCAGCAGGTTGCTTGGAGCAGTGTTGGGGAAAGCTTTGCTGGCTGGATCCCGGGACAAATGTCTGGATCGTGCTTTCAAACCTGGAGGGGCTTCCAGGACAGAAAAAACACAGCTTTTATTCCCAAAAAAACTCTTGGTTAGATGAGGAAGAATAAGGTTTTGCCATCCAAAATCATATTTCAAGAGCTGTAGTAGCTCCTGCTTTCTTTTCAAGGCTCATCACAGTTCAGAGCCCGATTTACCTCCATCCTACACAGACCTGAACCTGTTCTGTGAATGACCTGAATGATCACTGAATGGTCACCTCATCTACACCAAGGATGTGGCCACCTGCAATGTTTGTCACAGATGTGAAGCAGAATGGCTCAGCTTCAATCCAAGGCACAAAATATTTCATGCTCCCCGTGGCCCCAACTCCGCAGCTACCACACGGCAGCAGGGTTGTAGTAACTCAGGAGTAACAGAATCGAGGAGCATCCATTTTGTATTGTTTGCTGTAGACAGTTCCTACCATGAAAACAAAGACCAGTGGTGGGTCAGGGATGGCATCACACACGGAAATTCTGTCCTCCCACTCTCCTCTGAACAACCACCTGGTTTGGCAGTCTCAGACAGAACAGTCTGGGAGGAAAAATGAGGATTTTCGAGCTATTCAGCTTGACTTATGAACACGAATTCCCGCTGACCTCGCTGCGAGAACACCCAACACCGACAAACACAGGACGAGGAAAACACAAAAGCAAGACAGAACCATTTCTCCTGGGGTTTGCTGCTGGGAGGAAATCAGATAGCGCCGCTGGCCTGGCTTTACGAGGAGCCACGGGGGAAAGGGATCACAGCAGAGCATTGCTATGCAACATGTAATCCTTCCCCCCCAACAATGGCGCGCTGCGAAGCTCAGACTAAGTGCCCCCGTCATGATCAGTCTCAGACATGCTGCAACACACAATTTCTCAGTGTTTTAGCCGAAACGCCGAGGACAGGATTCCCATTCATTCCCAGCTGGGTCACGGGGCTCTGGCGGTGGGTTTTTTTTCTTTTGGTGGTTTTTTTTTCTTTTTTGGTTTTTTTTTTGTTGTTTTTTTTTTTGTTTTGTTCAGACAACTCTTGTCTGGGCAGCAGCAGCAGCAGCAGCAGCAGCAGCAGCAGCAGCAGCAGCAGCCCAGGGCGGACACCCAGCCGTGGGAATTCCTCGCTCATTGCTCCGCTGTCGTCATGGCTGGGCCGCGGCTCCGAGGCTTCAAACCATTCGCTATGGTTTGGGGGGGAGAGGAGGCAGCGAAAGCCCTCCTGGCAGGCAGCTCGTCCAGGGAAAAAGCCTTGCCTGGCTTTTTGGGAAGGGCTTTGGGATGCTTCCCCACAAATCCAATCCCTTCCATCCCCCCTCCCCCCCTTCAATTTAAATAGGCTTAGGCATTCTCTCAGCTCGAGTATTAATGTTTGTTTGGACAGCAGCCATACGGTCCACACACACAACCAGTGGACCAGACGTGTCCCTCCACACTGGCCAATGCCATTGGCTGAATTTTAAAGGTTTCACAGATTGTTAGAAGTTGTCCTTTCTTTTATTTCTTATACCTTGCTAAAAAAACCCCCTTCTTTTCAGCCTGCTCTCAACCTGCTCTTTCAGAACAGTTTTCCCCTCTCACCACCCTTCCTTCTTTAAAAAACGGGAACACTCATATTTTAGTGACATAGGTATTAAAACACAAACATTTAGGCACGGAACAACATAACCCTACTTAAAACTGAGAACTTCAGAAGTATTTACCCCATGCTCAGTATTCCTAGCATGCTTCCCATGCTAAAAAAGCTCCACATAAACAACCAACTGCAATCACTTATGGGACACAGCAAGCAATTTTTTTTCCAGAGTATTGATTTCCAGGCCTAAGAAAGGCTTTGGCTGAGCCGTTCTCAGCCTGAAAGGAGAGGAAAATCCAGAGAGCACGCCTGGGCATTCCTACCTGTCATAACCTGCAGCAATTAATACCAGTGGTGGCCCTGAAAACTGATCTGTACGTTAAGAGCTCTTCTCAGGCTGTTATTTGCTGGGTTTGGTTTGTACCTCAGTAAACATGTGATGCCCCATTTCTCACTGCAAACACATCCCCAAAAACTGCCAAAAAAGGATGCTTTATGTTTTGGTTTTGGGTTTTTGGTTGGTTTTTTTTTTTGCATGCACCAAGTGGATTAAGCCCCAAAACAGCAATTATTACACATCGTGAGGGGGTGCAGCAAAAACCTGGAGTTCGACTGGCACTGTGTTAACGAGTAAGGAACTGTGTGAGACTGGATGGCCAGTGCTTGTAAACACTGTCTCTGCAACAGGAGAGTTGGGCCTCCCTCCGCCTGTGTGTGACCTTTAGTGAGTCACTTAATCTTTCTGGGTCTCAGTTTCCCCCCCTCTGCCCAACGGAGCTCCAGAAATGAAGAGGGTGGCATGCTCTGATAACGTGTTATGTGATAGCTCACCAAGTTCCTCAGACAGATGATAGCTGGGCAAACATCTCCCTGATATGGAGAGCGCATCTCCAGCCCTCCAGAGAGATCCCTGCCAGCACCGCCCTGGGGGAGGGGGGGAAAGCCATTCCTCACATGGAATTCCAAAATAAGCAAGTCAACAGCAAGGGAAAGTCCAGGCACCTCCCACTATCCTCTCCAGAGCATCCCAGATGGGTTTCAGGTGTGGTTGCCTCAGGATGGGTCTGGACTTGAAGCCCACAAGGGTGACAAGGACCATGACAGGGGCTTGGGACAAGGAGACCTTTAAGGACCCTTCCAACCCAAACCATTCCAGGATTCCGCGATCCTTCAGAAACGCTTGCTCTGCACGGACCAAAACATCTTGGGCAAAAAAACCAATGATGCCCCACGAAAGGAACCAGTTTCAAAGCAGGAAACTGCTTAAAAGAGAGATCTTTTCTTGCTCTCCATTTCTGCCTCCCCATAATTTTGTGTCAAACACACTCGGCTCTCAAGACAACTGTGGTTATACACGGACTTCAGGCGAAGGTTTGTGTCCCCCCTTCTGGAAGGATGAAGGGAAAAGGCAATGAGAACATGATAATTTTTTTTCCCCTTTTTCTAGGGTAACAGCAGCCCCTTTTAATTGTGCCCCTTGGATATGTAAGACATGCTTGACCAGACATACCTCTGGAAGAGGTCAGCACTCCTGGGATTAAGAAACTTAGCAACGCTCCAGAGAGGGAGTTGGAAAGTCATGTTTAATGATACTTTGCTGAGAAACTGGGCAAATTTAATTAAAACATCACTTACTCAAGCCCAGTGGAACTAATTGAGTGCTCTAATATTCCTCCTTTTCATTAATGGGTTACAAAAGAGGGCTGCACTTGTGTGTACAAGGGGGAAAAGGGGGGAGGACACAGAGAAGATGAGAGCTTTAGAAAGGCTGCCTGGGCTTCATTTAATATAACTCAGAAACTTCATTGCTGGCAACAGAGCTTTAATACAGTTGACTTCTCCCCCGTCCCCTCCACACACACACACACACACATCTCCCCCCAGAACACCCTCTCCACCCAAGACCCCTCGGAAAGAATGGCTGAATGAGGGAGAGGAGATCTGGCAAAGGAAGGGAAATTGCTTTTTTAATAAGTGGTCTATTCAGAGCTCCTGCTTTTCAATAAAGAGAAGGCTGGAGAAGTCCTGGTCTAATTACCTCATCCTCACACTAGACAAGCTCGCCCTTTCATTAACCACTGAGGTCATATCATATAACTTGGTGAGCCACCACGGGCACAACATGTTCAGTGATTATTTCACTGGTGGCAGCGAAATTACAGGCAGCCCATCAAGGTTGTAAAAAAGTAGAAGTGAAATCGTAATTAAACGAGAAACGTCTACCAAGAGACACTAAAACTAGGCGGGACAGGATCATGTCACCCTCGCAGAAATACACGGATTGTTTGCCGGTGTGACACCATGGAGAAACTGCTGCGGTGACCAGGAGGGGAGAGGGTTGCTTGCCAAAATTAGTCAGTCCAGCACAGGTCCTTTCTTGGCTGGGTCTCAAGGGACTATTTGTATGTTTTGCCACGGTTGGGAGTAATTAGATGGGAAAAATGACACGTAAAGGATCAGTGAGAGACCACCAAGCTTGTGCTGTATCTTTCGTGGAGACTTCTCCGCTCCCTCAGCGAACACACACATCCACACACTGCAAGAACATCGGCTCCAAAATGGCACAAGTGAAGGCTGTTTGCACTCCCATGACTGCCTTTGATCCACCCCAAATCACATCCAGATGAGTTACGGTTCCAATAACCACACCAGGTTAATCCAAAGTGGTTTCAGACTGCTGCAGTCATGGGGCGAGCAAACCCTACTCGATGGTTGCAAAGTCTTTAGGGCAGGAGTTGGTTGGTGAGCAGCTTCTTTGCAGACACAGAAAACGTGCTGAGAATCATATTTAACTCACTACCTTCCTCCAGGAAAATATCCATGAACTCAGCAAGGACTGTAGTGGTACTCTCAGCCTCCATCCTCTCACCCCTGCACTTGCAGTGGGAACAGGAGGAGGAACAGAGATCAACCCTGGGATTAATCTACACCCGAGAAAAAACTGCCAAACACAATCCATCCACCACATCAAGAGCGTCAAACTGGTTTCAGCATTCCGGAATCTGAAGCAAGCACTGCAAGTTTTGACCTTGTAGTCACAAAGCCAGCCTGGGTCGTCTCTGATCATCATTTTAGTGACACCGAATTGTGCCAGTGGCTTAGGGCCACATGTCCCGACCATACAGATGTGTGTTCTCTTGATCTTCAACCACCACCCTCCTGAAAGCTTCCTCCTCAACATCCCCTCCTTCCCTGCCTGGCTCCGTGGTGGTGCTGTGAGCCCAGTGGGCTGCCTGGCTTGGCTTTCAACCATGCCATGGCGCAAGGAATCACTCCAGCAGCACAAACAGAGAAATCATTTCGACTGCTGCTGCAAACAGGCGAAGGAAAGCTGTCAGACAGCAATCCCAGCTCGGCAGACACGTTGTGGGGGTGGACGAAAATAGGAACACTGGATCACTGACCTGCAGCAAAGGTCTGTGACTTGGACTGCCAGGAGGGCTCTCGGTGTCTGGACAACCGTCACAACTGTTACTCAGCTGTTTAGCTGCAGATATTACACTGTGAAACCACTGCCAGTGGCCAGGGTCCGACTGTGCCAAGGGAAGTGGAGGCAGAGGATGCTGGAGAGTCCTGCATCCTCCCCTGGGAGCTAACTCGCAAGGATCAGGGCACAGAAGGGAAGGTTCAACCCCTCCGGCTCATCCTTGGCGTTTGTTTAGCTCAAAGTCATGCAGTGTGGAGCTCTGATGGTAATCAAGGACACAAATCCTGAATCCAAGAGTGGCCTCAGCCATGTGGACATCCTGACTGCAGCTCCTGGGATTGGGAACACCCGGAGTTGGGCCAAACCCCTCTGGGAGGTTTTTTAGCCCTGCCACTGTTGGTGGATATTCCTGAAGCTACAAAGACTTGCCAGTGGCAGCTGAAGTCACATCCTTGGAGGTTTTGATGAGACTGTGTTGTGTGACTCTGGAACGAGAGGAGAGCCAGGACCTCTCACAGGAACATCCAGCATGGAATCACAGCCTCCATGGACCACCTTCTCCACTACCAGCCCCATCTGCTACATCAGCTCCAAAAAATGGGACAGAGCAACCAACGCAAGGACTGAAACAAGTTCCATCACCCTGCAAAGCCCGTCCCACACGTCAAAGAGCTGCCACAGGAGTTCAGAGACACTGAGCCCTTTAATCCAGAGCAGGAAAGCCGTCAGCCAAAACCAGACACCAGCTAAATCCGGGATATTTCTAATGCTGATCTCAGCGCTGTCTAGGAGCATCTGGCAGTGGGGAGAGGGGGAGACATTTTGCTGGCCAGCCCTGGCTGGTGGCATTCCCCGGTGCCCCGATTCCGTCGCGAGGAATGACATTTTATACATAGACACAGCAACAACTGAGCTGGGGTGGCCATTCCTAGAATGCACAACTGGCTGGGCTGCATTTGCCTGGGAAACTGGAGACCCAGGTCCCCCATTCCCAGCCCCAAGCCTGCATCCAATCACACAGACAATAACAAGGCTCGAGGGCTATTTCTGGCCTTGCAGTATGTCCCCCTTGGAGGTTGGTGCAATGGAACACTGATCCTAAGCACCTGTGCTGGCCAATCCCAGGGATTTTCATGTTGGAGCTACTCTAGGCTAGGTACAGCCAAGCGTATTATGGGAGAAGGTGAAGAGCCCCTTCCTTTTCCCCCTTGCTGGGATGACCCAGCACTCGCAGACACTTTGTCCTTTACATCTGTCGCAGAAAGTGCTGAGCTGGAAAGGATCCACAGGGATAATCGAGTTCCAAATCCTGGCCCTGCACGGGACAAACCCAAAAATCACCCCAGAGCATTGTCCAAATGCTTCCTGAACTCTGCCAGTCCTGCAGGGAAGCCCCCAGGCAGCCTCACAGAAGGTGTAAAGAGCAGGAAAAGAGGATAAAGATATGAAAAGAAAAAAGGGACTCTACAACCAAGCACCATCTCCTGTTCTAGTTGACACAGAAGGTTTCTGCCAGAGGACAAAACGGAAGGGACTTTTAGGTCTGAGATCAGCCAGAAATAAATCTCTCCACTCTGGTTCCGTGCTAGGTGTTTCTCCAGCCAGTCTTAAAGAAACCTGGCCAAGGAGATGCTACACTGCCCATGCTCTACTGAACTGCTGCAATCCCTCAAGGACGTGCTGTGGCTGTAAAACACCCTTCCTCCATGTCCTACCTCATGTAAGGAACCTGTCTTTCCACCCCTTTGTGGTGCAAAGCCCTCTCCTCCCTGTGTGAAACCAGCAAACGTTGTCTCAACCTCATATCTCCTAGACCTGGCCAGTCCCATTTCTTTCCCTCTGGTCTCCCTCCAGTGGCTCTGCACAGTGAAAACCAGGCGATAATCACACAAATCAGACTTGTCCCTTCCAGAAGGAGGATCACTGCATTCATTTCACACCCAACACTCCTATTCCACACCCAAACCCTGTAGACCCGCTATTTCCTGAACCTGAGAATCGTCAGCTCTTCCCAAGGGGAACTTTCCAACAGTTCTTCTTTTTCCCAAAACGACCTTGTGTAAACAATATTCCTTCCCCGTAACAACAGGTGTTGTTTGCTATTTCTGTTACTGAGCCAACGGGAGAGGCGTCAGTCCTATGGAACAATAACGTGAGTTTTTAGCGCAGCGTGTTATAAAAGGGCTGAATGAATTGTAAATAAAAACCTTCTGATTTCTCCTGCCTACCGACTGAAGCCAAGCATCTTTATTTCATGTCCTATTGCCACAAAACCCAGCATCACCACCCCCAAAAACCGCCCCCAACCACCGCGGCGCCTTCAACGCACCTTCATGCCCACCAGGTTGTTGTGGAAGTCCACCCTGGCCCGCAGGTCCTTGTTGGGCTTCCTCCCCAGGAACTCCTTGACGAACTTGTTGCTGTACTTGAGGTTGTCCCCGCAGCCTCCCCACTGCCAGGCCTCCCTGTTCTCCAGGTCAGGGGCCTCGTCGCAGGTGCAGCGCTCCATGCGCCCCGCGCTGCACGCCTTGGCCATGGCGTGTGTCAGCCCCGCCGAGGAGATGGCGTACAGGAAGGCTGTCTCCTTGAAACCTGCGGGGACACCAGGGAGAAGGTCTAAATTGCAGCTTAAAGCAAGAAAAAAAACAACCCCAGGAAACGGAGGGAAAAGTTGTTGGGAGAAGGGCTGTGTCACAGAACAGCAGAGTAGCAAGAGCTTAAAGAAAGAAAAAACACACAGGAAATGGAAGGAAAAGTCGTTGGGAGAAGGGCTGTGCCACAGAATACCAGAGTGGTAAGGCTGGAAGGGAACACAGTGGGGCGTCTGGTGCCACCTCGCTGCTCCAGCAGGGCCAGAGCACAGGGCTCAGGATGACATCCAGACTGCTCTGGAATCTGAAGGTTGTGAGTTTGGTCCTTACACAGTGCACCATTAAATGTTGCTTTTATTTTCTTTTTTGCCAGAGTCGGGATCAAATGCTTGAGATGGAGTTTCTTGTTCGGACTCAGGTGTTTATTAATTCTTATCTATAGTACAGTGTCACAAACTATGACTTCTACAGCACTTCTAGCTAACAAAAAATGGCCCCTGTCTCTCTCTCTACAAGGTCTTTTAAGCACAAACTGTCCAATTAAGAAATGACACCTAAATTACTTTTACTTTTAACCCAATAACCAACCACCTGTGGATTTCAATGTCGATTTCCCTACCCAATTACAAACCCCACCCAGATCCATGAAGAAGAAGGTGAAAAAGGACTCAGCCTCTGCCCTGAATCCTCCATCTTGCTTTATATATCTATTACTGTATTCTAAACCCTTAAACTCTAAGTTTTCCACCCTGTGACACCACACACTTCTATTCCACTCCACACCCACAATCCCAGGGCTGTCACTCAATTTTGGGAGCCTTTTCCACAGCCTCAGGTCAAATGCAGTGTTTGCCTGGGGGTCAGTGCCTGTCAGCACAGAAAATCTGGAATTCTCAGTGACCAGAGTTCCAACATGGAATATGCCTAGTGATGGAGACTCCACACCAGTGCTCAGTCAGGAAAGAAGTTCTCCCTCAAGTTCAGGTAGAATTTCCTGGGCATCAGTTCCTGACTGTTCCTCCTGTGGCACTGCTGGGCACCACTGGGAAAAGCCCGGTCCACTCTCCTAACACCCTCAAAGCATGGCAAGCTCTCCTTGCATCACAGATGGTGAAGAGGGCACAGGGGAGGGCAAGGGATGATGGGCAGAGGTGGCACAAGCCAGGATTCAGGAATGCAAATGGAATCTGGCCGGCTTGGTGGCTGTGTCACTCTGTGTCACTCACAGGCTCTGCCTGAAAATGGAAAGAGCTGAGCAAGAGTTGACCCATTCCTGGAAGTGTCCAGGCCTGGGGGCAACCTGGTCTGATGGAAGGTGTCCCTGCCCATGGCAGAGGCTGGAACTGGACGAGCTTTAGGGTCCCCTCAAAGCCAAAGCATTGTTTGACTCCATGGAGAGTTGGACAGGACATGGAGGTCCCACTGCTGCCACCAAGGGCACACCAAACAGCAAGGACCCAGCACAGACTTCCAGTCCTCCTCATTCCTCCCTCTCCTCCTGAATCAAATCACTGGCTCCTACTCCAGCAGAATTGTTGACAAAAGACACCTGAGGGCTGGGAAGCAGATGTGTCACCCAACACAGCGCCTCACTCCAAAAAAAATAAACCAGCTTACACCTCAAACCTCCCATGCACAGCCTTTCTTTATACCTCCACGCTCACCTGCAGGGATGTGACAGCATCCAACTCCCCCCGACAGCCAAGAGGGACCCACGGTTCCAATCCAGATTATAAAAGCCAGAAATAAAAAGCAAACATGGCAATATTTATAGCTGCCCATTCTCCAGCTATGGAAGCCGTAAACGATTGCATATTTGAGATGCAATTCCAGGACCGCTTTGGATGGGACTCAAGAAATCCCCCACTCAAAAATAACACAAGTGGATGGTGACAGTAGTGGATATATCTGCGAGCTGGTTGTGTCAACCAAGGACATGCAGAGACACTGCCAGGTCATTTTTGGAACTGTTCCTTGGGAGGTTCATGACAGTCCAAGCAAACTCATGTGGCCATTCCCAGAGTCTGCCTTCCCAAAACACTCCCAGGAGCAGGAAGACGGATGAAAATCCAGCCCAGGACACCGAGGTTTGGTCCTCTCAAGGGTTCTGAGGTTCTACCTCCTCCCATGTGGTGATAGGAATTAACCAATCACTCCACTGCTCACCTGGAAAAGGAAAACGGGAACCTTTTCCTCACTAGAAACAACATTAAAATGAAAATGGTTCTATTCCACACTCACTGAGGACACTGCAAAGAGTGGTGAGAGTTAAAATACCAAATTCTGTTTTCTCCCTGAAGTCAGATCGTGTCCTCTGACAGCCCAGAAACACCTTCACCACTGCAAATACTTTCCTGGAAGTGGTGAGATAATTCATAATTCACACAGCAAAACCTCATGGGTACCCACATGACTCCTCTGGGTAGAAAATGCCTTCTAAGCATCTCTCATCCCTTTTAAACTATTTTTTTCTAGGCTACATCCCAGGTCAGACTGCCCACATGCCTTTCAGAGGGATGCCACTACCAAAGACAGACGTTCCCAAGCCTCTGTCCTCCTGGACTGGAGAATTCTGGCCGCAGAATGAAGAGGCACTAGTGCAAAACAGAGAATCCTCAACGGGATGGGGTGTGCAGGCCCTGCCCTGAGGTCTGAGACTGCAGTCACGGCATGGTTTGGGTTGGAACGGACCCTGAGATCCATCCAGTTCCACTCCCTGCCATGGGCAAGGCCACCTCCCACTATCCCAGGTTGCTCCAAGCTCTCATCCAAGCTGGCCTTGCACACTTAACTCACAGCCATCAGCCTTAATTGATTAATTAGGCAGCCCAGATCTCCCTGCTGCTGGAAGCCCTCCTGATTTAAAGCGCTGAATTCGGAGCGGTTGAGGAATCAGCGCCGTGCGACCACAGCACATTCCAGACCTGACAGAAAGCCAGCAGGGACAGCTCATCTGCCAGGTTTTCCCTTCCCTTTCCATCAGCTTTGTCTCTCCTCCTCCCCTTCTCCATCACTGAACGCTTCCCAAATTCCCAGCGCCCATCAGCACGGGGATCATCTCACCCACAGGCAGCTCCCAACGAGCTCCATGTGACATTTGGCTCTGGCCAGATTTTAAAGCCATCTCCGCCACGCACTATTTGATTGCACCAAGATATTTTGTAACAAGATAATGAGCTTTAAATCAATGCAGGCATTCTAAGCCCCAGTGCATTGACAGTCTGCCGGCCCCGGCTATCCAGTTTCAGCCATTTCCAAAATTGTGCACGAGTATCCAAAGAGGATAACGAGTCCCTCAAACAATCCCCTGTTATTTTAAGAAACGGGGCTGCATCAGCCCAAGCTGCAAACCAGCAGCCAGGGCTGATCTGGTGACCAAAAAGCAGAGAGAGAAACTTTTGAGTGAAAAAAGTGTTTTGATTTGTTTTCTCTCCCTTTTCCCTTTCTCCGTGCAAAGCCCTGGAGGAGAGGAAAGAAGCCCTCAGCGATGAATTTGGAAAGCTGTGTCCTAGTGGGTGATCCTTTGCCCTGGGGGTATCACTTGCTGCAAGGCTGAACCAGGAACCAGCAGCTCCTGGGGAGGAGGAGAAAGATTTACAGGGCACCGTGTCGCTGCTGGGGGAACACCACCTGAAGGATTTACAGCACCGGGGCAGGGCAGAGATGTTGCAGGGACATAAAACACGGCAGAATGAGACGGCAGCAGAGCCCTGCAACCCCCGGAGCTCTCGTTTATCACACAGGTCCCTGACAAGGGCTGGGATGGGGGGGGTCTCCGTGGGATTCTCGCTGCAGGAAGGGGCTGCCCGGGGGACAGGCACGTCTGAAGGAGCGAGCTGTGGCCTCCAGGTGTCAGCATGAGAAAGTGCTTGGCTTCCCCAAGGCACCACTAATCCAGGGACTCCTCTGGCATGCGGGGATATTTTTAAATGTCTTGCAGCTCTGGCCGGACCTCTTGGGTTTCATGAGGACTTTCCTTGTTTCCACCAGTCAGTGACAGTGCATTAGTTAAGCCCTTGGTGCTCCTGAATTACTCCTCCTTATTAATTAGCCCTGCAAGCCTCTGCTCTTATCTTTAAAGACTTCACGCCCTGGCTTGTGCAGGTCCAGGCCCGTTGCTGAGCGTGGGACTTTCTGGAAGTCACTAAAGCCCTGGAGACCCTCGCGTGCTGACTGTAAAATGGTGCTGCAGCCTGGAAATAGGAACTGGATTTTACTGGGAGGGTGGAAGAAACCGGACTGTATGTGGCAGTGCAAAGAAAAGAAATAAAAATATCACCTTCTCCTCCAATACTCCTAACTTCTGGCTATTTCCACTTGAGCTGGTGGGAAGAGGTGTGGGAATCACCCATTGCTCACGTCCATGGCAGTAATAGGACACATTTTCAGGTTTTGTCCTGTACTGTGACAGGGTTCTCCTTGCCCCCTCTAACAGAACAGCACAGGGCAATCTGGTTTGCTTTATTTCCTTAAAAAAAAAAAAAAAGGATTTTCTCTACTTCTTTCCTGACAGACTGGCATAATAAATAGGAGAAATTAATAGGAAAATAATAAATAAAATAATAAAGAAAGAGGGGACATCTTTGAGAGCTTCCCAACCCTCTCCTCCAGCAGCAGCTCAATTTCCAGCAGCAGAAATGAGGAGAAAATGTAGCTTCCGGCTGCAGAGACCTGCACAAACACCTCCAGCCTCCAAGGAGAGCAGCCAAGGCCAGCAGTGGGAAGCAGGCAGGGCAAGCCCCATAAATTACCCCCATTAGCACATTCTTTGCCTGCCCTGCACTTCCAGGGATGAGCTCCAGCCTTCCAGAGAGCTCTCTGTGGATGGGGAGCACCAGAGCAGAGGACAGCCCAGACTGACCACCAGGGCAGGAGATGAGCACAGATGTAGTGGTTTCAAGTATTTCTGTTTCCCAAATTATGTGTGGTGGTTTGAGTGCCCACTAGAAATATCTACTTTTTTTTCTGCTGTGAGATAATATCAGGAGAAAAGCAAAGGTGTATCACCCTTCTATTGGCTTAACCAATATGCCAGTATTCAAACCTAGTCGCTGACTGGTTTTGCTATAACTTTCTTGAAAAGGTCACTGAGTGTCTAATACAATTATCTACTTTTTTCTGCTGTGACACATGATTAGGAGAAAATCAAAGGTGCATCATCTTTCTATTGGCATAATCACATGTCAATATTCAAACCTAGTTGGTGACTGGTTTTGCTGTAACTTTCTTGAAAAGGTCTCTGCGTATCTACTAAAATTATTTACTTTTTTCCTGTTGTGAGATAGTGTTAGGAGAAGAATCAAAGGTGCATCATTTTTCTACTGGCTTTACAAGATGTCTCTATTCAAACCTAGTTGCTGACTGGTTTTACTACAACTTCCTTGAAAAAGTCACTTCCGTGCAAAACCAGCGCAGCAGAGAACCCCCAGAGTGGGAATACTTTTAAAAACACAGAGAATTTTGGATGCTGTTTGTGGGAAGTATTAAAGGCAATAAGGCTTTCAGAAAGCTGTGAAAGCAAGCCCCGGAAACAAAAGGAGCAGAAGAATTTAGACTTAGCTGCAACCGCAAAGCTTGAAAGTAGGAGAAGTTACAATAGTACAGCAAGCAAGGAGATGAAACAATAGTCTGGGTCTTAGGTTTGGCTAGGATAGATCTTAGGACTGCAGAAAAATATGCTTAGCAAGATAGTAAAAAATTTTGAGCTTAATAACGGAATATTGTTTATTGTTAATAGAAAGCGTACAAGCAAGCATTGTTTGAAGCAGGTGTACGTGTGCTTTCAGTGATTGGCTAGAACAATTGTCAGCTTTATCAATATGATATTATTATATATAATAATTATATATATATTATATATAATTATATTAATATAGCAATATTAGCTATTGGCTGGAAAACTTTTAAAATGCCCTGTAACAAAGAAATCTTTCACTGCTGCTGGCAGACGTGAGCTGTTGCCGTCTTTCAATTGTCTCAAGCCCTGTTATGAGACTGAGGAAATAAAAGTTTGAGGAACTTTGAGGATAAAATAAAATAAAATAAAATAAAATAAAATAAAATAAAATAAAATAAAATAAAAGTTCCAGGAATGTCTAGCAGTAGTCCCATCCCGTTCATGCACAAAGCTCCAACACAGCTGTTAGCAAGACGTGAGCTATTGCCATCTCTCGCCTCACCCTGTGCTGAGGCTGATGTTGCAATAAAAGCTCAAGGAACATCTCCCAGCAGTCCCGTTCCGTTATTTGGAAATACTAAGATCCAACATCCCATGTTGGAATTCTGGAAACGTAGATTTTAGGATTTTAGTGTATAGTAATGTAATATGTGGGGCAAGATGGAGACTTCAGGGCAGAGGTTAGTTGTTCTCTTTTCACCACATTCTTCCTCCTTCTCCGTGGGTTTGGGTGGTTTTCTGTAACTGGTTATTTATTTATATATCTATTTATGTATTTCTGTAATTGGTCAACAAAGCCTGCATTGCCGACTTCAAGTGGTTCATTATTGGGTTTCAAGTAAAAATAATTTGGGTGGCACTTCACAGTTGGACGGATTGTCCTTGAAAAGACCTAGTGGAGATAGAGAGGCACCTCCATTTTTACCTCCATTTCCTGACTTGCTAGTTAGAGCTCCTAACTAGAGCTCGTTAGACTGTAATATAGATAAGAATTAACGAAACAAACATGAAACAGTGACTCCCACATATGAATCCTGGCTCAAACACAAAGAACAAAAGAAGATAATGTCTTGGGTTATGTAACCAAAAAAAAAAAGTTAATTCTATTCCATCTGTTGAAACTCGTTTGGGGAGGTGTTTTCTCTTTATCCGTTGTAACTCCAGGAGGGAGGGGGCGGCTGCCTTTCTGATAACAAGCCAGCTGTTAAAACTGGGTGGGGCATTGTTTCTTATCTCTTTCCACCCTCCCAGAGGATATCTTCTGTTAATGGGCCATTAAAGCTCATCACCCCAGTGCCTCTCGTTACCTCCATGGGGATATCTTCTGTTCATGGACCATTAAAGCTCACCAATGACACGACACATTACATCATCCCATTGTGAGATGCTCCACCCAGGGAGGAGGAGCCAAACCATTTCCACCTAGATAAAAAGGAGTCACAAGTGTCACCAGACATCCAGTGTTCCCACAGGACTGCCGAAGGAAGACCAGACCCATCTCTGGACCCTTTCTCTACAGCACCATCTCTACTTCCAACAGGACCACATCTGCCACTCCAGATGGGCTTACTTTTGGACTGTTTCCAGCACCCTGACCAACAGGGTGTCAGGTTGTATTCTGACTCTGTCAATGGTCTTTTGTATTATTGCCTTTATTTTATTTTACTTCCTTTATTTTTTCTCCTTTTTTTTTTTCTTTTTTTCTTTTTTTCTTTTTTTTCTTTTTTTCTTTTTTTCTTTTTTTCTTTTTTTCTTTTTTTCTTCCTATCAAATTGTATTTCTGACTTGGAGCCTCTCACTGCTTTCAAACCGCCACACAAGTAAAAATAATTTGGGTGGCATTTCACAATAGGACGGATTGTCCTTGAAAAGACCTTGTGGAGATAGAGAGGCACCTCCATTTTCACCTCCATTTTCACCTCCATTTTCTAACTCGTGAGTTAGAGCTCATGGCTCATGAGACTGTAATACAGACAAGAAATAATAAACACCGAACACCAAATCGTGACTCCCGTATATAAATCCCGGCTCTAATATAAAGAAGAAAAGGAGATAAGAAACCAAAAAGCCACCCCAGACTCACCTCTCTTGAGGAGGCTGGCGCGGTAGCGGCCCTCCAGGGTGCAGTTCCAGCGCTCGAAGCGGAACTGGTACTGGCACTCCAGGGCGCTCATGCTGATGGCCTCCATCAGGGTCTCGGCCACGCCAGGGTCGCGCCGGCACATGCGGCGCTGCTTCTTCTCCAGCTTCAGGCGGTCACACACCTTGTAGTGGGCCTTGGCGGCCGCCTCCTCCATTTCCGACGTCAGAGGGAGGATGGTCAGGGGTTCGTTGCCCGTCAGCCTGCCGAAAAATGAGAGGGGCACTGCGGTGAGGGCGGGGAATGTGGGTGTCGAATGCGAAAAGTCAGGCAGCAGCACGGTGTCTGTGGGAAACTGAATCATGCAGATTTCTCATACTGGCCTGGGATATTGCGGCCTGAGAAACTGGAAGGAGGAATTTAAACAGTCCTTGGAGAAAGTAAAACAACCCTTGCAGGTGTTGTTTGCCTCCCCGTTGTTTACTTGCAAGAAATGATTGAGGGGTGTTGCTCCTGACTGTCCAATGATGTTAATGTGTTGGTTTTGCTGTCCAATGAAGTTCTACTCCATCAGAACTGTCTATAAAAGAAGATTTCCAAGAGTAAAGATTGCTCTCACTTGCTAATAAGCCTGAGAGTCTGTGTGTTGATTTCTACAGCCGTTCCTAATCAGAGTGACAGGGGAAAACAAGAACTGTTGGAGGAAATTCTCCCCCATGAGGGTGGTGAGACCCTGGCACAGGTTGTGCAGAAAGGCTGTGGTTGCAGCATCCCTCAAAGTGTCCAAGGCCAGGCTGGACACTGAGTGCTGGATTATACTCTTTATCTGACCCGGAGATGGGGCAACTGAGGGGCATTTTAAAAACTTTTATTCTATTTTCAGTCTCATGTGAGGGGTGGGACAATATAGATCTTATAATTCACGCCATCACAATCAGAATGTGAAATCAGAAGAATCAGAAGCCAAAGTACTTCCTAATTACAACCCATTATAAGCGTTTCTTGGTCTATCAGATTTTGCCACACCATGCTATTAATGCCTTAAAGCCAATCATCTAAAATCACCCCTTGTGGGTCCTACTACAATGCAAAACTGATCTAGTGAGCGGCATCACCACCCAGGGCAGGGGCTTGGATCTAGAGATGGTCTTTAAGGTCCTTCCAACCCAAACCACTCTGGGATTCTGTGAAATACAGCCGGTGATAGAAATGGTGTTCCATGAAATACAGCCACTTATAGAAAATATGCATAGAGGAATCCATGCTCTCAGGCACAGGGTGAGATTGGTGAGGTGTCCTGTGCAGGGACACGAGTGGGACTCAATCCTTGCAGGTTCCCTTCTAACTCAAGATATTCCGTGGTTTTTAATCTAAAATTGGGCCTAAGGTGACATAGAAAGCAAAGGACATATCAAGGTGCCACTCATAGAAAATCTGCATAATCATCCCTGCCTTGCTTTTGAGCAGCTCTTGGTGGGATTCAGGGCCAAGAAAGGATCACAAATATCATGGATCACACGACAGAACACAGCAAAAGAATTTATAAAAGACTTTCAAGACAGGACACCAAGGGGAGTGGCCCAGGTGCTCAGTGGTCTGAGTTTCTTGTGACAAACTTGAGCCCCTGGGAAACTTTATTCCATCTGCTCCTTCCACAAATCCCAAATTCCCAGAAGCCAAGATACAGCCTGTGATAGAAATGGGGTCAGTGGTGGGATCAGGATCTCCTGGCTGAGCATCCCTTTGGACTTGATTGTACAGTGAGGCTCCTCACAGTGTGTGTGCGAGGTGGCAGCAGGAAAAAGGTAAGAGGAAATACTTGGATTTATGCTTCCTACCAGCTCTCACAGAGCTTGTCTGGACATAAACCCTTGGTCACCTCCGCCACAGGACTGTGTTTAAATGTGAAAGTGGAAAGAAATCGTTTCAGGTGCCTCACTGCATGAACTTGGTGAACTGGCAAAAATACACGAGCACCACTGTCACTGTCCTGGGCATAAACAAAAAAAATCATTTTTTTCACATCAAGCAGAGCCAGAACCCAGCTTGGGAAGGGACAGAGCATGATTTGTCCCATCAAAGCCCAAGAGACACCATGAGAAAGCACAGAAAGCCACCCTGCCCCCAGCAGAAGAGATCCCGACATAAAACCCAGCGAGCCACAGCCCGAGGCTGGAGAGCAGGATACACTTTCCAGGAGATGCTGCCAAAAGCTTTTACAAGACAGAACAAGCTCAAAACCTAAAAAACCCCCCCCACATAACCCAAAGAAATTCGTGTCCCTTTGCCTTGTCCCCTCCCTCCCCTGCCTTCTCCCAGCACAAGGTCCTTGACTCTACAGTGGGCAACAAAAGATGCCAGTGGACTGTTCCCGGTGTCAAGTGACGAGCTGCTGGAAAAGGACCAGGCTGGCATGGGCCCCAGGGAGCAGAGAGGCTGCAGGAACATCTGCTGGGCTCAGGAGAGCTTTGTTGGCCAGGCTGCTGTACCCCAGTGTCCTGGCTCTGCCCCGTTCCGGCCAGGTGCCAGTCCACACAGTCAATGGGAATCGCTCTCCGGGCTCGCACAGGACCTGGAGACACAATCCCTAGCCAGAAAGAAGAGTGGCTGAAATCCAGAACTGGAAACATGCTGGAATGGTGCAGTCCTGCAACCGGGGAGCACAGGGGTGGGCTGGGGGCTCGGACATCTCCAGTGCTGCAGGAGCACTGGGAAAAACGGGGTGATGGGAATGGGAGGGGAGCACTCCCTCACCCCCTTTGCTGAGATCCTGGAAACCCTTTAAAGCCCAACCTGTCCTGCAGGAGCAGTGATTTGCTGATTTTAATGAGCATTTCTCTCTCATCAGTGGGATGCATCCTGCCAGCAGCACATTTCCTGAGGGCAGGCACTCAGGATGCTTTAACTCCCAAGCCTTGGTGCACAACGGGCATAAAATCCAGACCTGAGTCCCAGCCAGGGACATCCAGTACAGATCCAATCATTACTGAGGCATTGATGAGGTGATTCAATATCAGATATCTCAGGGAGGGAGCAAAAATGACTGAGGTGGGGTTTTTAGAACAAAGATGGGCAGGAAAACATTCTCCTTCAGTTACATTCAAAGGTATTGATGTCTCCAGAAAAATCCTGCAGTGATACAAGCACGGAGTGGTTTGTGGGAAACATGGAAAAATATCTTTCCTCAAGTTTTGCTCCCCCCAAAATAGTAATAAAAATGAAAAAAAAAATAATCTGAAAGGCCAAACAGCAAGGTCTATTTGAAGCATATTTTAACCTTTTCATTTTTGGTCTGTCCCAGCTGCTCCCCAGCTCCCACGGGGCTCATTCATGAGAGAGGTGCCTCAGTCTGAGCTTCACTGGAGCAAAGACCTGTAACAAAATCTCCAGGATGTTCATCCCTGCCTTTCAGGATACTCTAAAGATTCATTCCTGCAAACTTTCACGGTTGGCACAAGACCCTCAGCAGGCAAAGGGGAATGAGGAAGGCATCAAAGCATTTCCTAAGCTCCCTCTCCCCATTTTCTCTTTCCAGCTGAGCAGGGGATTGTTCACCTCAATGGTCTGGAAAAAAGCTCCAAGGATCCTGCAGGAGATGGCTCTTGGAGCAAGGAGGGACATGGGAATTGATCCTACAGCCAAGATTTCTGCAGAGCAATTGGTGATTTTCACCCTCTGCCCACCTTTCCCTCTCAGGCGCTTAGCTTTGGGATACTTTAAATTACAGTTTCCCACAGAGCAGCCGTCCAAAACTTGCTGAGAGCAATCGTGTGGATCTCCAACAGAAGTCACCTAAACACACACGGAATAAAGATCCAGGGACCGGCAGGAAATAGGATTCATGGTGCCACAACTGGAGGAAGAACAACCCTTGTAACACCATGGTGAACACACACCCGCTCATCCCTGCCTGCGTTACTCCTCTGAAGCATCCCTGGAGCAAGACAAGGGGAAAATTAAGGGGGAAAAGGGGTTTTCCCTCAGCAGCAAGCAGAAACTCTGTCAGGTGAAGAGCAGAAGCCACACACACACACACACATGGACCCACACACACGTTTTTCCCTCCCCGGGGCCCTCGGCTCCGCACGCACATTCCAGAGGCCCTGGGAACAGGGGTGAGGTGGCACTCTGCAGAGTGTGGCATCAATAACAAAGCCCAGGCAGAGCCAGGGAGAGCTGCCCCACCTGACACGCTGCTGCTGCTGCTGCATGGAACCCTTCTAATCCCATAAAGCCCTTTTATGCAACCTCGGCTGAGCAAGGTCCTGTAAGGCAACGGTGTCAGTCGGACGCTTTCTCAGCTCCTCACAAAGGCCAAGCTGTTCTTGCCAAGGAAATGTTTCAGGGGAGGTGTGTGTGTTTTTGTTTTTTACACACCCAAGCCACGACTGTTACGATTAAACTGCCAGCCAGAACCTTGTGATTGTGTTGTTTCGCTCCAACAACACGCCTAAGTGTCCACTTAGTGGACACCTCTGAGTGGGAAAAGGTTGAAACTGGGTGAATCTTTAGGGTTCCTTCTGCGCCAAACTGTTTTACGCCAGATTCCAAGAATCCAAAGGATTGTGTGTGTGTGTCCACCAGGAACCCGGAGAGAGAGAGGAAACAGCTCATTGTACACAACCCAGGGAGGTTTAACTCTCTGGAAGTTAACTCCGGCCTCTCTGAGAGCAACATTAACCTCCAGAGTCCAGAGACTGTTAAAAGAATTCAGGATTTTGAATTTCTGCTTCAAAATTTTGCACTTTGACGAACCTCGTGGGTTCCAGGACATTCTGTGCGTTTTTTTCACCTGACCTTGCCCAATTTCTGCTCCAAGTGCAACATCCAAACCTCAGGAAGGACCTGGCTGCTCTGTGCCACACCCACCACGCTGAAAGGAACCTCTGCAGCATCATTTGTGCTGCTCCCATTCCAGACCCACCAGTTTGAAGCCAGGAAATCAGAAGGTTTAGCATTAATTGATGGAAAAAAGCCAGACCCATCTGGTTTGCACACGCTCTGTTGGTGTCGCTCGGCTTCCTCGGTCGTGAACTTCATCTCGAACATTGCTAATTATATTTTTTTTTTTCCTGGAGTTCAACCACCCAAGGGTTTGGGAGAGATCCCAAGCCCACTAAACAGGCCTGGTTTTATCTGTGACATCATGGAATTATTGCCCTTCCAAGAGGCAATTCAGGACAGATCCTGCTTCCCACTCATCTCAGGGGTCGAGAGCTCTTACGGCCTCATCAGCTCACACCTCCATCAGTGCCCCTGGATTGTCCCTTGGTTAAGTGGGGACTTTCCTGATGAGGATTTGAGCAGGATGAGGCAGATTTAAGGCACCTACACAGACCTGTCAGTGCACCCCCGTTTTTGAGGTTCTCCAGAGTTCCCTTTGGCAAGTGCCACTGGAGACGGGATCCAAGGTGAGCTGTTTGTCTCTGCTATTCCCATCTGGAATGACAGGGCTGTTCAAGTACTGCATTCCCATCCCACTTTCTCCTGTGTTAGAAAGTTTCTCTTTGGTCCATCCGTACAACGACTGAATTAATTCTGGTTCCACCTTCCACATGATTTTTTTTTTTTTTCCTGTGGAATCGTCACACTTTCAGCCCTTTTTCTTCTCTTTCCACCGCTTTTCATTTAATAATTAAAAAAAAAAGCTTCTGGAAAATTGACAACTTGACCACGAGTCTTCATTACACCACCTAAATTAATGATTGCACAGCTCAAGGAGTCTGAGTTATGCTGGACACCAGGCCTACATTATTTTAATTTGCACCCAATAGCCTCCAGTTGCTCTCTCTCTCCTCCTATCATCACATTCCCACACCGTGAACCTTTCCTAAACTGATTTATCACTCTCCTCCTCCCACAAACGCTGTTGAATATTTGGAGCATAAAAACCCAAAAGTCCAAGAAAAAAAAAATTTAATTTCGGGGTGAGTGATGAATATTTTATATTTGTAGGAAGAGCTGGACACTGAAGGCTCAACTACCTCATTCTGCACTGTCTTGTTTGGGTTTTTAAGTGCCCACATGAACTCTGAACTCTAAAATATCCTTTATCTCCTTAGATAAACAGAGCCATAAAAAAAAGGCTATGGATTCTCCAAACCTCAGGCTTCCAAAATGAAATCTCAACAAGTGCTCACAAAGATTGTTCCATCTGAATTCTCCACTTCTACCTCAACCCTTTCCCGGTGTAATTTTCCCAGCGATCTCCTCTGACAGGATGTTGTGACATCGTGAGGGTCAAGGAAGGTGACAGAAGACAAAAATGTTTTTCCCAGCCTGAGGGAATCCAAACCCTCCAGGCCTGTACAAGACAAAGCTAGAAATGAAACCCAGCCTTGCTAAAACTCATCTTTGCAGGTTCCTCATGGAAAAAAAATGGTTTTCCCAGCCTGAGGGCATCCAAACCCTCCAGGCCTTTACAAGATGAAGCTGAACCCCAGCTAGAAATCAAACCCAGCTTTGCTAAAAGTCATCTTTTCATGTTCCCCGTGCCCGTGGGAGTTCTCTTCCCTCGGGACCATTCCCAACCAGCTCTGCCTCGGGCTCACCTCTCCCTGTCATTGTCCCTGAACAATGGGGCCTTGCTGTGGGAGACCATTAAACAAAGCAATTGGAAACTCCAGCAACAGCAATTCCCATCGCGGATTTGATCCTTATCTCCCTCTCTCAACAAACCCGGCCAGAGCTTTCTCTAGGTGACAACCTCTCAAATGTCACTTCCTCCTTACGGCCAGCAGTGCCCAAATCTCAGGTGCGGCTTCTACACGAGTCACAGCCCCCCAACACAGAGGCTACTACAACGTTACACACTCCCAAAAACACAGGGTAGGGGCGATGGAGCCTTCCAACCTCACGGCATCCGGGTGGGACGCAGCCAAACCCCACAGTCCTGCTCCTAAGGACAGCATGTGCTCAGTAGGATCTTCTAGTGGAAGGTTCTGGGATTTTAGGATGGAGGGAAGTCCTTGGATCAGCCTCTGAGAGATGGGAAGGAGGAGGAGAGAGGACGAAAGTGACAGCACAGGGGGAATCCAAACCCAGCTGATCCCATTTAGCAGGGAAGGAAGCACCAGTCTCCTTATGGAATATGCTCAAACAGATTTTTTGTTTGTTTTGGTGGTTTTTTTGGTGGGTTTGTTTTGTTTTGGGTTTTGGTTTTTAGGGTTTTTTGGGTTTTTTTTGTTTTGGTTTTGTTTTGTTTTGTTTTTGTGTGTGCTTGTGGTTTTTTTGGTGTTTTTTTTTAAAATTTTGTTTGTTTGTTTTTTGTTTGTTTTTGGGGTTTTTTGGGGGGAAAAGGGTGCAGATTCTTGTAGGTTTCACTCTTTCAAGCCTTTTTTCAGCCATGCCTTGATAGATCCATACAGTGGCTTCCTGAACCTCCTCTGAGAGTCTTAGGATGGATACATGGACACGGAAGGATCCACAATTTTGGGCTCTACCCAGAGTTATTCCAGCAAAAAGGGAAAACAACAGCTGCTCCTGGACAAAATAAACCAACGGTGCAAACCTCCAGCTTTTCCCTTTCCAACACAGCTTCCCTGAATTTTCCTGAATGCCTCCAGAACTCACAGCAACCACTCCAAAGTTCTTGGCGGATGTTACCACATTTTATGCTCTCATGGAAGATTTCTCCCGGGCTGTTGAACACACAGAGGAATTTCCCCAGGCCTGCCCTGAGGAGAGCACTGGACTACAGCAACCAGCAGGTTGTTAAATCAGGAGGGATTTCTCTGGGAATGGGACAAGGCACGGATGGTTTTCTCCCAGATACAGCATGGTGGCTGCACGTATAAATAAACTTCCATCCAGTTTCCTGCCAAAACAGGCCCTCACCTTCCCCCTGGACAAATTACCAAAAAGTTTGGCATGCAATATATAAAGGAAAAAAATCTCTCAGTGGGTGAGCAGGGAAGATGTGACTCAGTTCAGCTGTGGAGGGCTGGAGATGTTCCCATTCCTGCAGAGGACTTTGTGGGATGGAGGTGCCACAAGGAACAGCTCCTCTGGCACCGTGGCCATCAGGAGCACCATGAGAAACTCCTCCAAGCAGGAGACCTGCACTGGTTTTGAATTACAACTCCTTGAAGGAAGAATTTCCCTTCCCCAGTGAGGGGGAACAAACTCAGGGAGATCCCACAGCAGAGGAAAGAATCAATTTCAGCTCTTTGGCGACGCACCTGAACCACAAGGCTGAAGAATTTCTCCTTTTTCCCCCCCTCCTCTCCTTACACCAAACCTTACTCAGGAAGTTTCCAGCTCATCAGACTAAAAAAAAAAAAAAAAAAAAAAAGATATTTAACAATTTTTATTTTAGGTCAACACCTCAGCCCCAAGAGCTAATTCCCCTGGAACGACCCGCTCTGCCCGCAAACAAGCAGAAGCAGAGAAAGAGGGGCGGGCAGGGAAAGGTTTGTTTCCTCTGCCCTTCATCCTCTCAAGAATGAAACAACAATCGGGGAGATTTAAAAGGATTTTCAACCCAACCGTGCCAGTGGAATGCACGGGCCAGGCGGCAACAGGGGCTTTCACTGTCGATTTAAGAGGCATTAGCTCTGCCCCTGGCAGCCTGTGCCAGGAATTATCCCCCCAGTGCCATCTCCTCCTCGGCTGGACAGCTCCTGGACCCCCAATCCAAACGCCTGCTCCTTGCCCGGCCACTGCTTATTTTTATTTCGTTTATTTTTTTAGCCTAACATCGTTTCTTTTGGCCTGGAGCCTGGCTCCGGCATGGGCAATGAGGAGCAGGTTTTGGTGCAGGGAAATGGGGAACAGTGGGATGGAAGATGAGGAATTAACACAGAGGAGAAAAATAAAAGGTTTGTTTTAAGCCATTAACTCCACGTGGTCTAGAGGGGTGGGAAAAAAATCCAAAATGCCAAAAAGTGACAGATTTTCAGAATATTTGGGCTTTTCTTTGGGGTTTTTTGGGGGAAGGGGGAGAATAGTTTGTGGGTTTTGGGTTTGTTGGGGTTTTTTCACACTACTGAATATCCTTTTATCCTAGGATCTCAGCTCCATCCCTAACACAGGGTTAGAGAAATCCATGCTCTCGGGCACAGGGTGAGATTGGTGAGGTGCCCTGTGCAGGAACACGAGTTGGACTCAATCCTTGCAAGCCCCTTCCAACTCAAGATATTCCATGGTTTTTAATCTAAAATTTGGCCTAAAATGACAGAAAACAAAGAGCATTTCTAGATGCCACTTATAGAAAACATGCAAAATCATCCCTGCCTTGCTTTTGAGCAGCTCTTGGTGGGATTCAGGGCCAGGAAAGGATCACAAATGTCATGGACCACAAGACAGAACACAGCAAAAGGATTTATAAAAGATTTTCAAGACAGGAGACCAAGGGGAGTGGCCCAGGTGCTCAGTGGTCTGAGTTGCTTGTGACAAACTCGAGCCCCATGGAAGCCCCCTCTGTTCCATCTGCTCCTTCCACAAATCCCAAATTCCTAGAAGCCAAAATGTCATCTGTAAACCTGCAGAAACAGCTTTGATTTTCTGTTCCAAGCCCAGAGAACCCACATTCACAGTCTTTCTCACCAGCTTCCCTTATCTGGGAAGAGTTGCACAGAATAAATGATATTTGCCATTTGAAATCTAAACTAAGAGGCCCGAGAAGGCCATAAAAGTTTGTTCCCTCAGCTTCTTGCACTGATGCTGGTTTTTATTTATTCCAGCAGGTTTAGCAAGAAGGAATCAGAAAACATCCCAGAGAGGGGTAAGGACACTCCTTCAAAAGGATAACATAGTTTCAAAAGGATAATTTTAATTATCCTAATTAATAATAATAATATAATAATAATCATATCCTTCAAAAGGATAATTCCAGTTCCCAAAACGCATCCTGCCCATCCTTCTGGCTCTCTGCAGCTCAAACTCCTGACGCAAGGTGTGAGCAAACCCTGCAGATCCAGCCAGGGCTGGAAGTTCCACAGGGAGGACTCTGCTCAGGGCAGTGCAAGGATCAGACCTTTTGACTCAGACCAGGCACAGCATTAAAAAAAAAAATAATAATAATAACAATAATAAATGGCAGACATTGAGAAGGGAGCCTCTCTTTTTTTTTTTTTTTTCCAAACTGCACATCATTAAACGTCAAGGCTCGCTGCCACCGGATGTTGTGAAGCCCAAAATGATGAACGGGCTCCAAGAGGGATTAAACAAACTCAGGAAAGGGAGGTTCATCCAGATGGGTGATGAAACACGAGGGCTCAGGAAGCCTCTAAACCACAGGCTGCCAGCAGGGAGCAGGACACGTCAGGAGCCACATCACTGGTCCCAGTTCTCCTTGGATCCCCCAGAGATCCCTCTCTGTCTGCAGAAACCGTTGATTTGACCCCATTTGGCAGCTGTTGTGCTCCCAGCCACCTGCAAGGTGCTTCTTGCTCCAGCCACAGCATTTGGATATTTAACATTTAACCCACCTGCACTCTGGGACCCTTTGGACGATGGCAAACACGGCCCCAGAGGTGTCAAACACACACCACACACTGATATTTTTGCAACTGGGGCCTTCCAGGGCTTATAAAAGAGAGAGAGAGAGAGAGACTTTTTATAGATAATAAGAAAGGAATAGGACAAGGGGGAATGCTTTTAAATAAAGAGATTTAGACGAGGTGCTACGGAAACGTTCTCAGCTGGTGACAAAGAGCTTGTCCAGAGAGGCCGTGGCCGCCCCATCCCTGGAAGTGTCCCAGGCCAG
Source organism: Chamaea fasciata (assembly GCF_029207755.1). NCBI lineage: Eukaryota > Metazoa > Chordata > Aves > Passeriformes > Sylviidae > Chamaea > Chamaea fasciata. The sequence goes on from NW_027094086.1 coordinate 151,376,649, forward strand.
GTCGGATGGGGCTGGAGCAATCCCAGCACGAGGCTCCAGGGTCCCAGCAGGGCTCCCACCCACGGCAGCCCCGCGCACGCCGGGCTGTGGGCACGGCTCGCACGGCTCCCGCGGGCCATGTGTCAGTGTCACTCTCCCGCTGCCAGGGAATGCGGCTCACTTCCCACTCCGTCCCCGTTTGTCTCCCTCACACCTCAGCCAGCCCTTTTGTCCGCTTTGGGGTGGGCTGGGGTGGGGGGAGTGAAGGCTGAGCAGCTCTGCAGCAGCAGGATCCAGCCTGGGCCTTTCCCTGCCTTGTATCCCATCTGTGGGGTCGGTTGTGCCGTCCATCCCGAACACTGCCCGGTCTGTTCCCGGCAGATGCTGCAGCCACAGAGCTGCCCTTGCCCAGACCACAGAGCCTGGCAGCCAGGGGAAGAAACTCCTTGGAGCCAAGGCAGCAGCTTCCCTGGCTGCCTGGAGATATCCCTGTGTGCACACACACACAGGCTCCGGGCAGAGATTTTCTCCAAAGAGAAAATCAAGCTCACTCTCCAGACAACACAAATGAAATCAAACCTTCGAGGGAAGCACAGAGAGTGCAAAGAGCTCGTCGAGTTCATTTGGACAGAAAAACAACTGGAGAATGAGCTTCTCCCTCCTTCCCCAGCCCTAGTTTTATATCCAGGACCTGGAGGTCCCAGCTGGAAGCAGAGACTGGCTCTTGGTCAACTTCTGGGTAAATGACAACTTCTAGAAACAAGCATGTGGATTCAGGGAGGAGGGGGGGGTCAGCTCTCCCCTCCCCTCCCAACGTTACCAGCCCCTATTAGATATCCCTGGGAGGTCAGCTCGTGGAGGATTGGGATGGTTGGGCGGTTTGACACATCATCTCAGCTATTTTGGGAGCAGTTTACGGGTCTGCAATTCCTCCCCTGCACAGCCCCCGATAGCTTTTCCACTCTAATGTCACATTATCCTCGTGGCAGGTTTCAAAACTAAACAGGTGAAAAAACAAACTTTCAGGGCACTGGGCAGAGCAGGATGCACGAGAGGCTTTGGGGTGATGGGGTGGTGGAAGTTTATCCTCGTCCTGAGCCCCAGCACAGGTTGTGGGAATCCCTTGTGAGCACAGAGGCTGATTCCTGACAAAACTCAACAGGAAGACACCCAAAGGCTCTTGCAGGAAGCTCATCCCATGACAAAAGGTGTCTTGTGAATGACTTCCTGAAGGAGCCTTGCAGTCCTGAGGCTTCACAAGCCTCAAATGGGACTTTAAGGGTCAAATCTCCAGCTAAACAAAGCAGCTCTGGCCAAGTTTTCGAAATCAGGTAAGAATGAGATTCCACCAGTGAAGGGGAAGCTGTTCTTGCTGCTGCGTCCAGGAAGTCACCAACACCACAAAACCATTTTTCTGCTCCAGATTCAGGGGCACTGCGTGGTCCTTCCTTCCTTCCCTGCCACCCCCTGAGTGTTGCCCCTTCCCTGGGGCTCCCCCAGCCTCCAAAGCCCCCCACACCTCAACTTGTGTGTGGAGGGGAGGAAAAGGGGAAAGAACAAACCGTGTGAACACCTGCTGATGCTCAGGGCTGCACCCAGGCCCAGTTTTGTGGCAGGGAAGCAGATGCTGGGGTTAATCAGAGGGGATAAATAAATCAGTATTGGCGTTTTTAACAGACCTCAGCTACCTTTTGAATGTGACTTGACTACAGAACACTGGCAAGGACCTCAGCCAGACCTACCCTGGCCAAAACTTCAGGTGAACACCCTCAGGATACTTGCTGAGTTCAGCACATACCTGTTTTCTTTTTTTTTTTTAATACTATATAAAGTCTGTCTGAACAAAGAGCCACGTAAACCAAAATACTCCAGGCCAGGGAAAGCCACAGTTCTGTTCTGTGAGTGCTGCTGAGACGACAGGACTGCACAACATCCATAAAATTGGGAAAAAGAGGGAGAGCTGTTTTTTTTATACAGTGGTAGGATGAATAGAAGGAGTTTTAAACTAAAAGAGGAGATATTTTGATTAGATATAAGGAAGAAATTCTTCCCTGTAAGGCACCACATCCCTGGAAGTGTCCCAGGCAAGGCTGGATGAGGCTTGGACCAACCTGGGATAGTGGAAGGTTTCCCTGCTCATGGCAGGGGTGGAATGTTGAAGTCCCTTCCAACCCAACCCAACCTCTGATCCACTCCAAAGCGATGCATTTGTGCTCAGCAGTTGAAAGGCAAATCCTTTGTGCCTCGTATTAAAGCAGCACGTGGGGCACACTCCACCAACCAGTATTAGGGAAAGCATTTCCTTCCTGTATTGATCATCCACGCAGCCCCACAAAGTGGCATTAAAAAGGCAGGGGGCAGGACAACAAGCCAAGTGTTATACATAGCAAATTCTGATTAGATTATGAAACTTTAAGAAGATCTTAACAAGTGGACAGTGTGCATTTTACATAATTAGCTTGCTACTTATAAATGCCTCCCATAGTGCCAATGGCAGATTTTCACCACCTAAAATAGCCTAAAGCCGTCGGATTCGAGAGCTCCTGCCATCCCAATTTAGATCAACTCAAAACACACAAACCACGAGGCGGTTTCGTTACACCAAGATTAAGAATTGAATCGGCTCTTGTGTGCCTGGATGGTGGAAGGGGCACAAGATTACAGAGGGCAAAGACATATTATGTCACCGTGTGCCTCGCCAGCCCAATCCTCGCTGAATGTGGCAGCTGTTCCTCACGGCGTTCGGGGAGATTGCGGGTTACGTTTGGGGGGGACGGAGCCTGGCTTCAGGGCTGGATGTGAAGTTGTGGGATGCCACAGCTGCATCCATATTCATCGAGCTGCTCCCCAGCCCTGTGAGACTCATCCTTCATCGAACTGGGGCTGTTCCACTGCAATTCCAAGAACCAGCTCAGAGCGAGCCTCGAGTTACAACCGCTGCCTAAAAAAGGCGACCTCAGGAGCAGCAGGGCAGGTAAAGAAACCGTTTTGATTTGCAAGAGCTGGGGGTGTTTGAGAAGTCCCAACAAAAGCAGAGCTTACACTGTGTTACTCCCGTGCCAATCCTCTGCATCCCTGGTGCCTGCAGTTAAAGGGAAAAACACTAATTCTAATTCATTTTAATTTTAAAATCCTAATTTAAAAGTGCAAGAAAATACGATAGGAAGTATCTTGAGGAAAAAAACTCTCAGGGGAAGAGCGTCCGCAAGTTTAGAGCTATCCCAGCGTGTAAACACCATCCGAAACACCTTCAGTCAATCTGTGCAAATTCCCATTTCCTAAAGCACGCATCAAAAGCTCAGAAAAGCAGCAGAGCAGAAAGACGTTTCCTAAATCATGGATTACCCAGAAAAATGATGTTGTATCTTCACCTGCTGGGAACAGGGCTGAGAGATCAGTAAAGCTGCCATGGTCTAATACTGGGTCCTTTCACTGGGCATTTCCAAGTCCCAAAGAACTTGAGGAAAAAGGAAAATTCTTCTAATACCCTCCAAAGAGAGCTGGAAAGGGACTTGGGACAAGGGCTTGGAGGGACAGGGCACAGGGAATGGCTTCAAACTGCCAGACGGCAGGGCTGGATGGGATATTGGGAAGGAATTCCTGGCTGTAAGGGTGGAGAGATCCTGGCAGAGGGTGCCCAGAGAAGCTGTGGCTGCCCCTGGATCCCTGGAAGAGTCCAAGGCCAGGCTGGATATTGGGGCTTGGAGCAACCTGGGATAGTGGAAGGTGTCCCTGCCCATGGCAGGGGGGTGATATGAGATGATTTATCCTTTACCCTTCTAACCCAAACCATTGATTCTGTGATTTCCCTTTGTCCTTACAGTTTTATTCTTTCAACCTCAGAAATTGAGGGTTTGGGGGGGTCTATTCCCCAACCAATCTCCAGCACAGGGTTTGAATCTTTTCCTTTAGAAAGATTGTTGGGTTTCAGCTGAATGGAAGGCCTTGAGTTTCATCTGCGAGAAACTACAGAGGGGCCAGGAGTCCCAGCTGAGAAAAATCCCAACAATGGACACATCTGGGAAAAGCCAAATGGTGCAATTTCTGCACAACTGGTGCAATTTCTGCACCCAGCACAGAGCTGAGCTGACCCAAGAGGATGCTCTGCCCCACAACAAAAATTCCTTTTGTTGAAAATACACGATCCATTCCCAATCCAGGCCTGGACGATCAGTTTTCTAAAGGTTCAGAGGTATTTAGCTGACATCTCATTTGAAATAATTATCTGCATCCCTAAATTCCTCTGAATTCCCCAGAATGCTACAGAATCCATCTGTGGAAGAGATGTGAAGAGGATTTGAAAGTTTGGGGTCTAAATTATCCCTTGTGAATTCCTTTGGGAACCAGGAGTGGAAGAAGCAAAAGGAACAAAATCATTACAGGCAAATTACCTGCATTTGAGCCACTCAAGGGCCAGGAAACATCAGCATAATTCTATTTATGCAGTAGGAAATCAATTCTATCAAAAAGAATAGAAGAATGGCCATACTTTGCAAAGAAGCAGAATCCTTTTCCACATTCCCATCTTGTCTTAATTCCCAAAGGACAACTAATGGGAAAGGAGGCATTGGGCAACGGGAGGAGAAAACTCATTTTCGTGCATTAAAATTCAATCACGTAGTGCCACAATAAAAGGCAAATTCAGGGAAAGAACATTCACAGTGGTTCCCAAGTCATCAGCATTGCTCATTTCCCAGGCTTTAGGTTTCCCTGGTGTGACAACCAAACATAGGATGGCCTGTAGTAATTCCAAGTACTCCAAAGTAATGAGAAGAAATCTGATTTTCAGCATCAGGAGGGATGCTGGAGTAAGTGAACCCTTGACAGCCTTCCCTGAGCTCTGTGTCTCAGACAGCACCTTAAAAACACCCACGAGGGCCCAAATGTGTTTTCCATGGAATACAGAACATGGATAATGTGTTCTAAATCAGCCCTGGGGCCAGGCAGTTAATGAGAACAGTAAAGAAATATTCAGTAATTGCCCATTCACTGAGAGGGGTGAGGAATTGCAGAACAAACCTCGCACGGAATCACGGGATGGAATTCCATGGCAGGGTGCAGGCACCGAGGGGATGACTGAGGTAACTCCTTCACTTCTCCTCTGGAGCTTCCCAAATTAAGCTGTGAGCTCTTAACTAGCAGTAATTGTGCAGCAAAAAGGTGTCTCCAGATACCTGAGGCGCTGGCATTGAATCCAAATTACAGCTGGATTCACTTGCGGATGCTCTTTGGTGGTTACGCTCAGGTTTTCAAGGATATGCCAGGAATTGTGGCCAGCACTACAAGGGACAAGCAAATTCCAGGGAGCCCAGCCTACACCTGAGGGTACAGACACACCAGGGAGACCCTGGGGTGTGAATAAATAAAAAGGGAATATTTTTGACAACGCGGGTGAAACTTGTCCGACATGGAAGCACAACAACAAGGGAAATCAAAATTAAAATAAGGATTAAAACCCCCACACTGGGTATATTCCATAAGCAAGACAGCTTTGCTGGAAGCCACCACGAACAACCCAAACCCTCCTTTTCAGCTCAGCTCTTGATATTCCAACACGAGCAGGGATAAAGAACACCGAGAACCTCTCTTGAACTACTCCATCAACAGATGCTCATTAGAGCTAATCACAACCAGAGCAGCCCCAGCCTGAAATGGAGTTTCCATCTGTCTCCAAAATGCACGTGGGCTTAGCTGTACAAATCCCACATCCCACCTATTTCTGTGGATCTGGAGACTGACTCATTATTCCCAGGAGGATACAGGGCACAGCTACATGGAGCCTATCAGAATTAGAGTTAATAAGATAAAAATATTTTAAAAAAACAAAACTAAACTAAACTAAAAACAAACAAACAAACAAACAAACAAAAAAAAAAAAACCCAGAAGGATCTAAATTAATTTCCAAGTGTCATAAAGGTGATCAGCTATAGAGTAAAATCTCAAAAAAATTCGAATTGGAGCAAGAGTAGACTTATATTCCTGATTAAAAATTAAAATAAAAACTTGCTTATGAATAAATCTCCTCAGCAGGGAGAATAAGCAGAACCAGTGCTGCCTACTCAATACATAAAGACAATTCAGGGCAAAAAGAAGTTAAAATCTGTCTGAGCCCTGCTAGCACTCCAATTTAGCCTGAGTCATTTTTTTTCCCCCAAATCCTGTGGCAAAAGATGTTTAAAAGGAAGGGTATGGATGTAAATTGAAGGGAAATCCAGGAGATTCAAGGAAGTTTGGAGATTAAGTAGACACAGACCCCAGGGTGAGCTCTGCCTTTGGTTTCTCAGACAAACTGAACCAGAATTCCCATTTTTTCAAGCAAATCCCACACAACCACGCTGCTGAAGGCAGCAGCTGAAACCCAAGAGCTCTGTGACAGAACTTGGCCACGTCCTTCCCTGGGAGCCGGGATCACATTCCCCAGCCCCTCTCTCCGTCTGAGCCCCAGAGACTTTCCCGCTGGCCCCGTGTCAAGAGCCCTGTCCCAACCCCAGCATTGGTGGCTCCCCGGTGCCAGAACCTCCCGCCAAACCTCCCCCCGAGGCTGGGGAGGCATCCAGCACCTCCTGACCCACATTCCCCGGGGACACCAACCTGCAGCTCCCACACCTCGCTCCTCCAAACCCCGCCAGCCATCCCGCGAACCGCAGGAACAAGGAGCTCGCCAGCTCCGCCGCCTTCCCCAGGGTGCCACTGGTTTTCCCGGTGGTGGAGAAAGGAATCCCTCCAGTTTACCCCTGTCCAGCCCCCCAAAATAGCAGTGGTTGAGAGTGCCCCAACGACGTATCGCTCGCAGACGGCTGGAGTGACTAAAAATCCTGAAACCAAAATCATGGAGGCACATCTTATAGGGAGGGAACGACTGGAAGATGTTCACTCTGTTGTTACACGTTCCAGGATGAAGGGAGCAAGCATAACCCATCCCAGCACAAAAAGATTGCTATTTATCATCAATAATGGCCTTTGTAATAATTTCTTCCATCCTGTGTTGCTTTAAGCAAGAACTCAAGACTGTTTTCCCAGGATCATGACTTCCCACCCAACTTTAAGCTGAAGGATATCCCCATTGAGGGCTTTGACATTCCAGTAACAAACCCTAATCCATTTCAGAGCTGTCAAGAAGCAAAGTGAACTTTAGCAAAGCAAGTGGCAGCTTGGAGGAGGAAAGTAATGCCCAAAGAACACAAAGATAAAGAGGAAAACCTTTCTAGCACAATTTCTTTGTGAATCAAAAGCGTTCTTCACCCTGGAATTTTCCTCCGAGGTAAAGAGGGCCATGCCAATAATTTAAAAAAAAAAAAAAAAAAAGCCCTCCAAGTTTCCAAAGCATTTCAAGTGATAAAACCCAAGTCAGAGCCTGAAAATAAATCACAACAGTAATATGCACACACTTGAGAGAAGGGAGGGAAAAAAAAAAAATCAACAACCCAGATATAAACCTACACTGGAAAAATCTTACACTTAAGTGTAGCCAAAATGCCAGTTGCTACATGTCACATTTGGGCGCTCCAGGCAACGCTATCACAATGGCTAACAGGGGCAGGCAGAGCTCCAAGACCAAAGTCCGACGCCCAGGAGGACACACAGATGCTCCTCGGAGAACAGGGAAGGCATCCCAGGCCTTTTGCCGAGGCTTTCACACACGTTCAGCACCCCGAGCAAGGCTACGACCTTTGGGACACCATTCCCGGCTAATCCTGCCTGAAGGAGGGCCCCAGAAAACATTTAGATTGAAGGATCCGTGAGATTAAGATGTTTATCCATCCCGTGTCCCGCACAGTCGGGATTTCAGCGTCTCTCCTGGCTGCAAGAGCTCCGGAGGACCAAGGGCCAAGAAGGAGAGAGGGGAAGGATAGCAACGCTAACAACTGCTCCGGGTGTTTGCTGGAAACCTGTCCCCAGGCTGCAGATGAAGGAATAAAAACAGGATCAGGGGAGATTTTCCCCGCATGGAAACACCTTGGGAGGCCGAGCTGACACAGCTGTTGGGGGCAGCGAGGGAAGAGCACAGTGTGAGGCTCTGCAGGGTGAAACGCTAAGGTTTTACAGGTGCTTGTATCTGGCTTTGGCCAGGAAAGGTGCCGTGAAACCCTAAAGGTCACCCCAGGCTATCAACAGCCCAAAGACGACCCAGAACAAATGTAAAGGTCAATTAACTCCGGCTCAGGCTGGAGAAAACAACTGCATGCAGAGCTGAGGGTCTCCCTCCCATTCCAAACTGGAAGGGCATTTGGCACCGGAGCCCCAACAGGGAAACCTCATGGAGACACTCAAATCATGGAATATCTCGAACTGGAAGGGACCCACAGGGATCATCAAGTCCAACTCCAGCCCTGCAAAGACACCCCAACAATCCCACCCCGTCCCTGAGAGTTTCCCAAACACCCCTGGAGCAGTGGCAGCCTCGGGGCCATGCCCATTCCCTGGGGAGCCTGGGCAGTGCCCAGCAACCTCTGGGGGAAGAACCTTCCCCGATATCCAACCTGAACCCCTCAACAGCTTCCTGCTGTTCTCCTGGATGCTGTCCCTGGTCACTACAGAGAGGAGATCACTGCCTGCACCTTCAATTCCCTCAGGAGGAAGCTGTTGACTGCTGTCCCCGGAGGATAATGGGATAATGCTGAGCTCTTCTGAGCTTGAAGCAAGGAAATGAAGCAACTTTGGCCATGTACCACGGAAAGACGCACCTTGGACGAAGTGGAGCAGAGTTCAGGTGATACACGGGGAGGGAGGATGAAGACAGCAGCAAGAAAAGAAGATTTCCCAATGCACATGGAATGAGGAGACAGGGATTTATGGGAAAGTGACCCAGTAAAAACCTTTCTATCCCACCTTCATCCTGGAATAATTGCCATTTGTAGAGTGTCCGTAGTAGTTTGCAAGCTCCGGGTTTAGGAAGCTCACACAAGACAATTTGGGTCACGGATGAGGAGACAGCACAGAAAATCCATACCAAGCTACTGCACCACAGTTCCCAGAGAGGTTGTGGATTCCCCGTTCCTGGAAATGTCCAAGGCCAGGTTGGACAGGGCTTGGAGCAACCTGGGATAGTGGAAGGTTCCCTGTCCATGGCAGGAGGGTGGAATGAGATGGGCTTTAAGGTCCCTTCCAACCCAAACCATTCTGGAATTCTACAGAGTCATACTTTGGGATGCTGCACAGCAGGAGATCCATGAAGGAACAGGACATGCTTCCATAAAATTTCTCGGCCAATACCCACTGTGGATCATTTAGGATGATGGGTCCTGGGCAAGGATGGTCCCCGATAATTCTATGTTCTTCCACATTTGGTCACAATAAGCGGATGGGTGGATCAGAGAGAAACCACTGGACATTCCCCAGCAAGGTTTTACAGCTTCCAAAAAAAAAAAAAAAAAAAAAACCCCAAAAAAAACCCTAACTAAAAAAACCCCAAAAAACCCCAACACTAGTTCCACACTAAAGGTCCCAAAGTTTGCGAGGCAGGTTTAATTTTAGAGCACACTCATCGGATTTGCTTACATAATTTTCTTGATTTGGAAAGCTTTTTATTTTCCTTAGTGAGAAAAGCTGTCCAAATTTATCACGTTAAGCAGGGGGCTGCTTGCCCAAAAGGATCTTAAAATACATTGGCTGCGATTCTCCTTTTAAAGTTTGCGTATCACAATTAGGGCAATATGGAATTAGAGCAGCTTTAAAGAGTGAGGTGGGAAAGAAACCATTAAAAAGGACAAATCCTCACCAAATTATCCTGGCACCCAAATGCAACGGCCTTCAGGTTGTCCAGAGGCTGCTGAAAACAGGGCAGCAAGAGATCAAGAAGTGTTCCAGGGTGAACCCATTAAGCAGGATGTATAAAAAATCCCACCACAGAGATTTTTTGAGTGATTTTAAGAGGTTTTTTTCAGTGATTTTGAGAACATCATCTTTCTGTTTGGGATTGCCGGGGAAGATGTTGGCCTCACCTCACTGGACTGCAAAGAAATTTCCTCTTTGGATCCTCAGAGTCACAGGGGCAGGAGATTTGTCAGCAGATGGGATTCTACTCCAGATTTAATTTTGTTAAACTAAAGCTCCTCCACCCAACCACCACTTGATCACAGCAGGAACTCCTGAAGTTCTCAGGTTCTCCAAACCTTCCTAGGTTTGTTCTTCCCAACATGGAACCACAAAAAGTGCCCTAAAATCTGTACATCAACATCTCACTCAATCCACTACTCCCAATTTTGACACTGATTAGTTCATTTTTGTGGATGGAAGTTGAGGACCCCCCCAAACCGCAGAGTTTCCATCCCTGCGGAAAAGCTGCAGGAGCAGAAAGAAGGGGGCAGCTTACACGGAAAATACGGAAAACCTCACCAATCCCATGAATGCCGCAGGTCAACGTCCCCCAGACTGAAAGTTTACAGGAGGAAAAATTCAGTTTAGGTGTTGCCAGGCGTCTTCTGCCTACTGAAAGCCCATTTTTAGGGCCACTCCAGCAGATCCTTCCCCCCCACCCACCCAATGGTCCCAGCAACACAAGACGAAAAAAGCGGCACCGCAAGCGAAATAATTAAATTTGGGTCTAAAATGGAGCTCCCAGGAACTAGGCAGGTCCTGCATTTAGGTCTCCAGCACTCCTGACCACTTCTAAGAGCTGCTCTGGAGCTCTACAATCCCCCCAGGAAGACACAAGGGACAGAAAACCACACTGGGCTGCTCTTGGGTGTGAGCAATTCCCACCTCGAAGGCAGCTTGTCGGACTCCCTCTTTAGGTGATGGCCACAAACCCAAACTTTGTGAGCCTGGCCTCAAAGAGGCCTTCAAGGAGCTCTCCTAGAACAGACAGGGAACCATGGAATCGTTTGGGTTGGAGAACACCTTAAAGATCATCCTGTTCCACCCTCTGCCCTGGGCAGGGACACCTTCCACTATCCCAGGTTGCTCCAAGCCCTGTCCAACCCATTGAACACTTCCAGGGATGGGGGACACCACCAGGTATCCCCAAGAGAGGAGAAGGTTTTGCAGGATGTATTAATGCACCTCTTTATACACCCTGAGGTTGAAAAGCAGCATCATTCCCAAATAAAAATGTGCCCTGAGGTGAAAGAGTTCTCAGCAACACCTTGGTGTCTTCTCAGGAGTTTCTCAGTTGGACACTTACACAAAATTGATGTTCTGTGTTCTCAGCAGTCTTTGTTTCCAGTATTTCCCAGAGCAACTGTCCCCAAAAGCCTTAAGAGATGCTGAAGATGAAGTTAATGTGTCTTGAAGAAGGAAACGCCAGCACCTCGTGGTGCTAAACTCACCAGGCGTTGCCACCAAAACTTAGGGAGAAAGAGCTCGTGGCCCAGGTAATTAAAAACAATGTCATATAAATAAAATTTAAATTGGTATTTCTTATTGAGAGCACTCTTTGAGCAAGAATAGAGATTTAGATCAGAGGTTAGAAAAAAATTATTCCCTGTGAGGGTGGACAGGCCCTGGCACAGGGTGCCCAGAGAAGCTGTGGCTGCCCCTGGATCCCTGGAAGTGTCCAAGGCCAGGTTGGACACTGGGGCTTGGATCACCCTGGGACAGTGGGAGGTGTCCCTGCCCATGGCAGAGGGTGGAACAAGGTGATCTTTAAGATTCCTGCCAACTCAACCCATTCCATGACAAGAACAAGGAAAAACCTCCCCAAATCCGGCCGCTGATTTCCATCACCACTCCAGAAAACTTCACCAGAGAAACCAGACTTAGTGCAGAACCTCAGCAGCCACACTGTCACCGTTTGTGCCAAGCTCCCAGCCAAGCCTGAAGGCCACCAGGGACTGAGGAGCAGCTTGGTGATGTCCTTCAGCTGCTGTGCAAAGGGAGGGAGCAGTTCCTTGGTGGCAAAAAAACGAGATTAAATCAGCTCAGGGTTCAGGCAGAGCCATAAGCGAGACACAGCCTTTGCAGGGCAGCACAGAGGGGCCTTTGAGGGATTTCTGAGCTGCAGCACAGAGAGGTCTCACAGCCCCAGCACATCAGGGCAGCAGCAGCATCCATGTCCTGCCTGTGTGCACTGTCTGTTCCCTTCTCCGCAGCCTGCAGGGACTCTTCAGGAGAGCCACGAAAAACCCGACCTAAAGAAGTTCAAGGTTTGTTCACCCCTCTCCCCCCCCCCCCCAAAAAAAAAAAATCCTTACGCGGCTGCCAGCTGCTGCTGTGGCCACCCAAACTGCTCCCCCAGTTCTGAAGTGATGCTGAACTAAGGAGAGGAGCTGAAATATCCCGAGCAGGAGGGGAAGGGTGAAGTTACACAGGGCTATTAGTAAAATAAACCTTGCTCTGGCATGCTGGAGAAGCCTTACCCAGAGCAATGCTGGCACTCATTTCACTCGTCGGGTTTAACCCTTCCTTCCCTTGGAAAGGAAAGGTGGCAGAGCTGTGCCAAGCAGCCATTCCCTCCACAATCTGCTGGAAGTTGCTCCTCAGGGATTAAATTTGGATCCAAAGCAGGGGTCAGGATGGTATTAGATGAGAAAATGGGGTGTAGGGATGAGGACAAGGGGTGGAGAGCCCCATCTGCAGAGGGGTCAGTGCTACCGCTTCTCTCCTTCAGAGTCAAAATGTTTAGGAACAGCATGAAAAGAACAAACAAGACAAAACAAAACTAAACAAAAAAATCATATTTTTCCCCTCAGGGATCTTCCCTGGCACTGGCAGGATTCCCCTCTTCTCCTCCACACCCACATCATCAGACACTTCCAAGTGCAGAGGAAAAGCCCTGTCCCACCCAGCTCCCTCCAAACCCAGGGCACCACACGGAACGACTGTTTTTCACCAAAACTTCAGGAAAACTGAGGCCAGAAAGTCTTTCACAACCACAGCTCACCCTCAACTGGAGAGAAACTCCTCAGCTGAAAGAGGAGTGTGCTGTTGGTCAAGAATTCCCAGTTCCTCCAGAGACTTCAGGACAGCAGGGAAAAGCTGGTGTGTGACTCACTGCCCTGCATTTTTACGTGAAAAAGCGAGGAGCTTGGTTTGAAGAGTTAAAGGGGAAAAAAAAAAAAAAAAAAAAGGCAAGATCCAGAAAAGAAAACAAAAGTTAAAAAAAAAAAAAAAAAAAAAAAAGGAGAGTAAACACCTCTAAAACACCAATTTTAAGCAGCGGCTCAGCGGATGCAGGAGGTGTTCAGAGGAGCTGGTTCACACATTAGCGCAGGTAAAGCGTTTGCAGCTTTTCCATCCCAGAGGCTGCCTGTATTAGTCACCAGAAAGGGGACACTCCAGCAAGGCTCAACTGGAATGAATCGAGCCCAGGAATGCAAAGTGGGGTGGTTAAACCACATCAGTTTTGGAAGTGCCTCCTCCAAACAAGGCCCTGAAGTGCCCTTAATTCAGTTTAGCCCGCTTTGCATTGAAATCGAGGCTGTTAAAGTGAATTAAGGACCTTTAATCCCCAAGGAGAGTGTTTCCACGCCGGGGCTAGTTAAGAGTAATTGAACTAATCCACTTTAAAAGTCAGTTCAGATTAGTTGTGCTAAGTGGCCGTGCAGATGAGGCCTGGGAGCACAGGGACTGTCTCTAGCATGCAATAATCCCATCAATCTGCCCCGGGGAGGACAGCTCAGACCTGGGAGGGATCCAAAACACTCCAATGGGAGCACTAATAGAAACGTCTCCTTGTGCCTGACAGGTGCCATCTGGTTGCAACCAAAGGCATTTTTTTCCACATGGGTTTTCTGGGCAGACCCTGTTTGCTGGGCATGGCCAAGGGGAAGGTTGGGTTTTATGGGCAGCGCTGGCAGCATCTCCCACTCGAGGTTCACATCCCCTCACTGAAATACCAAATACAGCTCTCCCTCCATTCCCCCTGTCCCCAGAGGGGTCAGAGGATGGATTTTGGGGGGGTCTGTGCAGGTGGGAAGGGGCCAACCCCACCCTGCACTGATGGCTGGATCCCCCATTTAGCGCTACCACACCCACCCCGCTCTCCTGCCAGCTCCCCAGGGTGTTTCCCACTTCCCACTGGTTTTCATCCCAGCTTTTCCACCGGTTAGAGCAAAAGCAGGTCAGCCCCACACAATTCCCACAGAACCAGGGATCTCAGAAAGCTAAGAAGGGCAATAAAAAAAAAAAAAATTTCAAACAAAGGGCTACCCAACCACCCCCAAACCACATCCTGCCTCGATTTTTACTCCAGGTCCCTCCCCTCCCCAGACCCTGCCAGCAGCACAGGGCAGGCTCAGCCCAGGTTTTTGCCTTTCTAGGAAACCACGGAGCCCCTTGTTTCACGCAAGCCACTTCTTCCCCAGCTAAGAATAATCCCCCCAGCTGCTGTTTGATGTCCCCATCGCCATGGAGGCAGTGTTTTTTAGCCGGGAGATCCACAGGGAGAGGCAGCGAGGCTGCGTGTGTTCGCTCCCGTTAATGTTTCCTGTGCGGTTCGGGCTGTTTTACCTGCAGGTATGTTTATTCCACTACTTTAGCAAACCAGCAGACTTTTTAATGGAACTGTTGATATTTTTCCTGGCCGCTGCTCCTCCTGGAGAGGCGAGGCAGCGTACAAACCGAGTTCATTCCTAGCTCGGAGCCTGGAGCTGCTCTGCTCCTCCTGGGACCGCGGGGGAATTGAAGGTTTCCATTGCACTGGTCAGGTTTCTTCCTTCTCCCAGCCTTCAAGTTTTGGACACACAAACAGAGGCGCTCGGGGCAGCTGACAGGAGCAAGAGCAACGTGTGGCTGGTGCTTGAAGCAAGGGCAGCAGCTGCCCTGGAAATCCAGCCACGCATCTCCCAGCCAGGCTCTGGGAAAGGAGAGCAGGTGCAACGCTGCACCCCGAAAATGAAGCCTGCACCACTCATTTGCTTTGCAGCCAGACCTCGTGGGCTGAAGCTTGGTGTTTGCTGCTTTCAAACACTTCAGACCTCACCAGGTCAGCAGGAAGGTTCCTATAAATTTCTCTTTGGATCCCATTTACTGCTGCAACAAAAGGAGAAACTCCAACCCAGCGGGCTCTGCTTGGTCAGGCACATATTGAAGACATTTTCAAATATAATCCACAGCTCTAACAGCCTTTTGGGGCTCTAAGAAGAACCAAAGGATGTGCACCAAATCCCTGACTCAGCTCAGAGCCTGCTCACTGTGAGGACAGTCCTGTGCCACAGCAGAAGCACCCAAAGCCACACAGATCCTGAGCAAATCTCTGGTCCCTTCACCCCACAACGGGGTAAAACTGAACACATCCAGGCAGCTCTAGAGCCACTTCAGTCCAAAGCACTGGAAAGGAGCCTGCAGAGAGCTCTGGGAGCAGAGCAAACAGCCCCACACGGGCAGGGAGGAGCAGCTGTTCGCACAAGGCCACCCACCTGTCCCTGCCTCTGTCCCTGATGTGTCCAGCAGAGCATCCCTGGGAGCAGCTCACCTCAGTCCTGGCTCTCTGGAGGCTCTGGGAGCAGAGGTGTCACCCCTCACCTCCTCACCACAAGGTGCCCCAGTCTGTGAGGGCACAAATACACCCAGAGCCATGGTGTAACAGGGTCAGCCAGCCTGTGCAGCCCCGAACTGAGGCGTTTCTGTCCCTGTGAGTCAGGCCAGGCCAGGCTGTCAGCTCAGCTGCAGCTCTCAGATTTTCCATGAGGCTCCAGCAGCCCCAGGGATGTGGTGCTGAGGGAGGATGCCCTCCTCCTCCCCTGGTGCCTCCCACCCTGCCGAGTCTGGGACAGCCCTGCTGAACCCAGGCCACGCACTAGGAGCACAAATCCCCCCCACAGGCACTGCAGCGACTTTTAAGGCATCTGCACGACATCAGATTTGTTTCTTCACGGGTTGGTGATCCCTCTGCCAGCTCAGGAGTCCAGCTGATCCTGCAGGAGCAGGATTACACCTGGTCCTACTCCCCTCCAAGCACCATCCCTTTAGCCCAGCGCCGGCCCCGCACCTTGCAGAGAGGCAGGACTCCGTCTGGAAACACATTTTCCTCTTCTCCACAAACCAGTATGGACATGACAGCTCGTAACACTGACCACAGGGACTGCTCAAAGCCTTCCTCAGTCCAGCTCACACCCGCCCCAAGGGCAGCTCCTCAGCTCCAGTCCTCTCTCCAAACTCATGCTAAGCCTCCGGATTTCCAGAGTCAACATGGGACAAGCCAGAAGATAGAAATAGTCCCCAGGGATGCAGCACAGCTGTGCTAATGAGCCAGAGGAAGTGTTGGATCTTTGGTCAGACCCTGTAATTCAGCTCAAGTGGCTGCTTCACCTCTGGCCTCTCAGATCAACTCGTTAACCACAGACTGGGAAAGAGCTCCCAGCTTGCTCCCAGCAGGAGATTTATCTTTGGCAGGGGCTGAAAATGCCCCTACCCCCCTCACCTGTGATTGCAGAGAGGCCCAGAGATGCAGAGAGAGAGAGAGCTGAGCTCTAAGTTTGCCAGGTATTTCAAGATCTCACCTTACACTGGGAGAGGATTAGGGCTAGAAAAGAATTTTGTCAAGATTAAGCCAAACAAGTCAGTTCTTTTAAATCAAGTCTCAGTTCTGGTGAACTGTCCCCAGAGGGGTTTGGGCTGCAGGATTGGGTTTCTTGTCAGAGGAGATGGGCAGCACTGGAGAGCAGCTGAACACCGTGTTCCTGAACTGGGAAAGGTCCCCTGGAGTCATGGATTGCCCTGGGAGAGGCTCTGCAGCCAACACCAGTGGATCCAGTCCAAGGTGGATGCTCATCCCAAGCGCAATCACTGAGCTGGCTCCCACATTCCCAATCCAGGATGGGCTGAGGCTCAAGCAGGATGTGAAGAAGCTGAGAAACACCAAAACACGGCAGCCTTTCCACGTTAAACTCAAGCGGAAACACATTTTCTTTGATTATCTGAGTAATTGTCAAAGCCTTGTCTGATGAGCCCTCACCCAACTCTTCCTCACTGCCTTAGGAGAGGCTCTGCACCCACGGGAGACATGACTGACGGGTTTTCTGCATCCATCAGGACACACTGAACCCAAAATTTGGGGGAAACAAAACGGTTTCCCCTGCAGGAACCCGGCAGAGCTCCTGCAAACAAAACAGTGACCCTTGATGCCTTGGGAAGGCTGAGCTGGAACAGAGACTGGACACAGCTGGAGAATACAAGAGATATTTATTAAAAGGCCTTTAAGGACACACCTTGGGCAGGACAAGAGTCTGGCCAGGGCTACACCCAAGGTGGATCCAAAGTGGTCACAAAATGGACACAAAATGGCCACAAAAATGGCTGACCAGTCACGAGGTCTCCCACTTTGATGAGTTTTGGTCCATTTGCATCGTGGGGTTGAATTGTCCAATCCCAGCTGCAGGTGATGCAGTCCCATCCTTCTTGTTTCCTCCCTTCAGCCACCGTTGTTTGTGCTTTGGGGCCTGAACACTTGTGCCAGTTGTCCTTGGTGTGCAGCAGGAGAAGGATTTGTTTAGTGTCCCTGCTGTGTGCAGAGAGCTGAGTGACACTGAGTGTGAGCTCAGAGCTGCACCCCTGGGCACCGCAGAACATGAAATACATGAAAGCTGAAACTTGAGGCACCACCCTTCCTGCAGGCAGTGAGGAGCTCCAGTGCCAAGGCCCAGCACAGTAAATTCACCCCAAAAATCTCACCCTGAGAGCAGTCAGCTGCCAGGGATCTCCCACAGATCCCAAGTGTGGCATTGCACGGTCACCAGGGCAAAATGAGGCCACCCCAGCCCCAGCTTCAGCCACAGAGAAGAACCATCCAACATCCAGAAAATTAAACTTCACACTTGAAATTTAAACTTCAAACTTGGACCCTTTGGAGAGCGAGGTGTTTGCTGACAGTGATCCTAAAACACAGGTGGAAAACCCCCCAGCCTTCACCTAAAATCTTCAGCTGCAACCTCTAACAAAAAAGTCCAGTTACACTCCCAGGGCTGCCTGGCTTTGTTTTGTTGCATTACTAAGCACCAGATCATCAATTAAAAAAAAAAAAAAAATAAAGCAATCTACAGGGAAGAGATGGCAATGAGGATATTAAAGCAGTGACAGAACAATGCCGCCAGCCCAGCAGGGGATGACAACTGGGGCTCCCACTGAGGTCCACACTGGGAATTAGCTGCAGGAAAGCCCTGAGGAGCAGGGCACAGCCATGCCTCTGTGTTGTTCCTTTTGGGATCGGGTGAGGGAAGGCTACAAAAATCCCAGCAAGTCATCCACAGGCAGCGACACCTTCCACTATCCCAGGTTCCTCCAAGTCCCAATATCCAGCCTGGCCTTGGACACTTCCAGGGATCCAGGGGCAGCCACAGCTTCTCTGGACACTCTGTGCCAGGGTCTCCCCACCCTCACAGGGAGGAATTCCTCCCCCAAATCCCATTTTATCCTGCTCTTTGGCAGTGGGAAGCCATCCCTTGTCCCCAGTCCCTCTCCAGCTCTTCTGGAGCCCCTTTAATACTGGAAAGAGCTCTGAGGTCTCTCCATGGCCAGAGTGAAGAGGTGCTGAAGGTCCATAATCAGAAATCCCAGTGCCAAGCCGTGGGCTCAGTGAGTCAGAACAATTCATCTTTGCCACCTGCGTCACCTCCAGGTGACAGACTCCGCACACCTCCCTGAGTACTTCAACATAAGCTGTTAATTTTTGAATATCGTTTCTTTTTGCTCATCGACTGACCTCTTCCAAAAGGATTTGGACCCTGAAAACAACCAGTGGCTTGACTCTCTTTGTGCTGGAGGGCTGCTCCGCAGAAATTCAGAGAAGTTCAACAGCAGACCAATGTTCTGGTTAAACTTCTGCCCAGTCCTGCCAGGATTGCCTCGGCCAGCACGCAGGGAAGGTTTTAAGATAAGCTCAGATATTCCTGTGGGCCTCTTGCAATGTTTCATTCTAGGAGAAATCATCTGATGCTCCCCATCACAAAAAACCACCCCTTGCTATGCTCCGCGGCAAATTTTGCTGCTTCACTTTCTGGAAGATTCCAAGGAGTTTTTCCAAGAAAGGAAAGTTTTGCTGCCACTGGGCAATTCTTCCATCCAGCCTGTGGCAAATGCAGAAATCAGGGCGAGTTTTGCCCCTAACGCCACGACCATGTGGCTGCCCACCCAATTAATGCTGTTTTAATCAGCCAGGCCAAACGAATCTGCTCACGAAATTCCTGCCAACTCCCATCCAGCCTGCTGGGAATCAACAGGAATTGGGTGTTCCATGCTGTATCCCAGACTCAGCATTACTGTCAGACGCTGTTGAGTTTGCGTGTTCTGTGGGGGATGGAGAGAAAAGAGGTTTTCCTCTGCATTCTTCCCAGAAAAAGAATTTTTTTTTTTTAACCTGTCGTTTCCCCTTCCCCCAAAATCCTTCAGCAACTGAATTAACAAAATGCTCCCCACACCTTAGAGAATGATTTATAATAACAGACTGGAAGGCTACAGAGCACAAATCAGGAGCTGCTTGATCCATTCGAAATGAGTTTTTGGTAAGAGCTGAGGGGGGAACAAAAAAAAAAAAAAAATCAGGATAGATTTTTCTATCAGCTCCAGTAAATCCTGTAACTGCTGTGTTTATCCATGGAGTCAAAATACTCCCTGTTCCACTTCGGGAAGTGCAAACACGCGTTACAATAAAATGTAAAGTTTGCTGAGCTGATAAACTTCATAAGTGTGTTTTATGACAGTATCTGGAGAGATAAGGCTCATTTAGCACTTACAGCCACCATCTGAAGGAGCCTTAAAAAGCACAGTTACTAACAGGAGAAGAGGAAAAAAAAGAATTTGCATCTTGACGTCCAAAAAAAAAAAAAAGCTACTAAAGGGTTAACCCTTTCCATAATAAGAATCCTAATAATTCCTGGGTCCTCTCAACTTGACCTGAGCTCTGGAAAAAAGTCAGGAAAACAGATCCTACCTGGCTCATGCTAGTCCAGGACCTGCAGGAGGAGCTGCCCCCCCAAGAGCATTTAGGAGTGCAAACAACAAATCCTGTGCTCGAGGGCTCCTCAGGTCGAGGATCCAATTGTATGAACACACCACAAGCCACGAGGGAGCTGCTTTGGCCGCAGAGAGAAGGGGAAGGAAGCCAGAGGCTCAGCAGGTTTCAGGCTGGAAAAGCAGCTCCAGGAGAGTCCTTGGCTTGCTCCAACACATCCCCTGGAAGTTGGGAACTTGGGAAGCTCTAATAGAAGGTTTCAGCACGAACTCAGCGCCATCCCACCCCAGAGGGGTCTCTCAGGAGGCAGCTGGAACCAGAGGGTCAGAAATTGAAAGAGAGCAGATCAAGGCACTTTCAGTGCATTAAGTTGAAAATAATCCCCTCCCACAGCCCCCCGGGGACTAGCTCAGTTGCCTGAGAGGCTTTGGAGGGATATCTCAGAGGGACGGGACAAAATATTCCAAAAGAGGCTCCTACCCCAGGATTATTCCAAGGCGTTTATTCTCAAGGGTTCTGGGAGGGGCAAGAGAAAGAACGAGGAAGTACAGGGGTCTTTATCTAGTCTCCTACTCAGGAAAGGATGTCCGGAACTCAGCCAATTGTGTCAAGAAAGGAAGGAAGGGGTCAAACTACATAGTTACAGGCTTTAGGGGGTCCTGGGGAAAAACCATTCCCCAGAGAAATACAACATCAAGTCCTCATCAGGGGAAATAGTTGACCCCTTTTCTCTTCTACAGAACTCAGGTGGCCGCAGAATCCAAGCCCTGAAGGGGCCACAGAATCCAAGCCCTGAAGGGGCCACATTATTCCACATAACTGGAGCAGAGAAGATCTACACGGAGCTTCTGGCATCAGAAGTCCTCCCACCTCTGGTGGTTGCCCCAGCGGGGATATTCCGATTTAACATCTTCAAAATCCCCTTCCAACCTAATTCCCTCTTAGAAGGCATCAAGGGACATGGATGAAACGGGAGACAGGGGAGGGAAATCCAGTCTTCAGCTCTCCTGAGACAGGATCTCCATGTCCCACCAGCCCTGTGCAGCTCTGGACCAGGAATGCCTCATACTGTGGAAATACCAGGGATGTTCACTGGTCCAGCACCTCCTCTGGCTGCCCAACCACCCCCACAACAGTTTAAGTTCAGCAGTTTCTTCTGACTCAGATTTTCCACTTAAAAGAAAAAAAAAAATCTTAAAGAATGCTTAAATATCAACATTTATTAGAAATAACAACACCGTCAGCATGTTCTTAAATGAAGGGACTGGAATGGAGCATCCCTGGGCCAGGAATGAGAGAGCTGGGAGGAACTTTTGACACAGGTAGATGGTGATAGGATAAGTGGGAATGTTTTAAAGTGAAAGAGAACGGGTTTAGATGAGGGATTAGGAGGAAATCCTTCCCTGTGAGGGTGGGGAGGCCCTGGCACAGGGCACCCAGAGAAACTGTGGCTGCCCCTGGATCCCTGGAAGTGTCCAAGACCAGGCTGGACAGGGCATGGAGCACCCTGGGATAGTGGAAGGTGTCCCTGCCCACGGCAGGAAGTGGAACTAGAAAATCTTTTCTAACCCAAAGCATTCCATGATTCTCCAAGAGGCAACCACCACCAAGTCTGCCAGCACAATGAATTGATCTGACAGAAAAATGAAGAAAGCAGCAAAAACTGACAAAACTTGCTGTGATCAGAAAGATTCAGACCAAGCAGCATCACAGAGGCTTCTCCATGCAAGTCTTCCGGACTTTCCACTTAACTTGCTCCCCCTTTCCTGATCCCACAGCTTAATTCAATTACCTGCCACCGAATAAGCCTCAAGGCGATTCTCATTACCCCGATAAAGCACAAGGCCTTTAATTATTAAACACTCTGGGGCTTTTTCTGTTGGGGTTGTGGGGCTGGACTCCCTTTTATTGTTGTCAGCAGCTTCCAGAAATCAAGTTAATCATTGACCAGGCCCTTTCAGCAGGAGACCAGAGTCCTGTGGATTCCTGGTCTCTGGTTCTGCATCACCAGTCGAGCTACAGGAAGTCACCGGCCTCCTGCTTTGCCAGGGATTCGTTCAATATTCTCCTGACAACCCATCTTCCACCTCCACGGTGTCATTTACAGCACTGGGAAAAAGAAAAAAATGCAATATTTGGACGCGGAGGCTGCAACAGTGCTCATCATGAACCTGAGTTCAGAGAACTGCCCCAGGTGAGGGGAGCTGAGGCACAAGGGAGTGGTTCCAAAGCGTCAAGCAATGTGGTCAATCCACTACTTAGGCCAAAAAAAATACACGAAACCCTGTCTGAGTTGA
Organism: Chamaea fasciata; assembly: GCF_029207755.1. NCBI lineage: Eukaryota > Metazoa > Chordata > Aves > Passeriformes > Sylviidae > Chamaea > Chamaea fasciata. Next base: position 151,398,751 of record NW_027094086.1, read on the forward strand.
TGCTGCTCCATCCCCTGCAGTCAGCAGGAACTTCCAGGCACTTCCCAGACAGATTTGGGACAAATCCTGCTCCCTGGGGATGAAGACGCAAGTCTGGCACAGCTGTTTTCCCAAACGTTCCCGGCTTTGTCACCGCCCTCGTGGCACCTCATCGACCCCAGCGCCACTTCCGAGCACCTACAAAAGCAAATGCTGCTTTTGGGCACGGAGCTCCCTTTCCAAAGGAATGGAGGTTAAACACCGCTTTGAGTTGACCCAGAGAGGCCAACTTCGGGAGCCAAGCCAGGCAGGACTCACAGCAGCGACAGCTCACCCAGCTCCAAAAAAGCAAGGGAAAGGGAAAGAAACAAAAATACAAATCAGGCAAACCCTTCCAGTTTTCCAAGGAAAACCCCGAATCCAGCACTTTACACCCCGCGGGAGAGGCAGAACGAGCGGGCAGAACCGCCTCAAGGCGGGGATGGCCAAAGCCGTCCTCTCCGGGCGCTGCCTCCGGCCTCTCCAGCTGTGTTTGCCTGCGTGCCGCATTCCTGCCTCACCAGCCGAGGCCAGGTTTTGTTTTTTCGGGTTGTGCCGGGAAGCAGCTGCTCCGTCTCACACACACGCCGGGGCCCGCGAAGCCACCGCGGCCTGGCCGCAGCCATGGCCCCACAGCACCCTGCAGTGACAGCGACAGACACCCGGGACCTGCCACGGCCGGGTCATCGCCCAGAGCGTCCCACAGGCTGGAAAAACGGATGGCAGATTGCTTTTATTGGAGGTGACGTTCCAGCTGACGGCACAGCGGAGCTCAGGGACTCATGGTGACTTCTCGCCCCCAAGCTCAGGAGGCCACCCCGGAGCGCTCCCAAGCAGCCCTTCAAGCCCAACGTTCCGCCCTTCTCCAAGTCCCCCCTTGACAAAATTACCCCCTGGACGCCGAGGTTTCGGTCCTGCGGCAGAGCGGGGCACCTATCCTGCACCTGCCAAAGGGAATAAAAATACATCGCGCTTCCCACACGGCAAACCCCACGGCGCAGCTCTCGGGAGTGGTGTGTTGGTAAATTAGGGCAAGCTATGCTTCCCCTCCCTCCCTCTCCCCCACCCCGTGAGCATTTGAGGGTTCCTGTTGCCTGCGTGCAGGGGACAGATCAGTTACATTTATGCAGAACATTGCAATCTGTCAATATAAACACTATGTAAGCATGAGCCACTTGTAACATTACTACTGTCTTGACAAGTGTTTGCAGAGGGGGCAGAGCTGCTGGGATCCTTCTGCTTCTCCCGGAGGGAAAGCAGAGCAAATCCCAACCTGCAGGAAAAATGCTTCTTCCAGCAAGAATTAAAAAAAATGGTGTTGGTTTTATTAAAAAGAGGTGCATCAAAACTGAATCGGACTCTAAATCAGAACCCCCAGAAATAGAAATAGAGGGGGGCTGATTTTATTGCCTGGGTCACCTCAGATCCACGGATCAGGCAGCTCAGGAAAGCAGAAGCTCCTACGGGCTGGTTTCCCTTCCCACCAGCGCAGGGCGCAGCAGGATTGAAGTTCCTCAGCCACCCCGTCACCCCAGCACGCCTAATCTTGTCACCTGCCACTTCCAGAGCCCAGAAGTGCAAGTCCCAACACAATTCCCAGATGCCGCTCCGGCATTTCCACCACCCCCAGCCACATTCGAGAGAGGAAAGGGAGGCAGGGGAGGTGCCCACGCCCAGAGCGCCGGGAAAGCAGGGCAGGGAGGAAAAGTGAAATGCAATGCTTTCTCAGGGATCCCGGCAGCCTGGGGCTGCTCCAAACTCCCCCCGGCAGCCGGTTGGAATATGGTGCAAATTAGCGCTCAGACAGCCCAGCTGCAGGGGCCGCGGCTGGACATAAGAGCAGCCTCACTTGTGCAGCAGCCGGCGCATCCCAGCAGGCTGACACCGATCCCGAGGCAATGCCTCCCCCTCTGGTGCAGGCTCAGCCTCTCCCACAGTCATCCCACCCCAAAATTCAGCCACTGCCACCGTCATCATCCTCCTGAGGGGCCGCTCTAAACGCGCAAAAAGCCACCAGGGCTGTGCTCGGTTTTGCAGGCATGATTTATTTTATTCTATCAAGACGTTTCTTATCAAGGTTTTGGAGGTGTAGCATCACCACATCCCTGCGGCTGGCTCCTCCAGCTGTTCCCCAGGAGTTAGGGCTGAGCCAGACCCCTCAAATTCCCTCCTGAGCAGGTGCCTGCAGGGTCTGAGCTCAGCTCGGTGCTGCACACCAGCATCACCACAGGTGCTGCTGCTGGGCAATAGCCCCGGGTCACGCTGGCACCTGCTCCAGGGAGGAGGGCAGCAACACCCAGAATTCCCCTCAGAAAAAGGGAAAAATCTGTCTCCTCCCCCGTGCACCATCACCCTCAGCACACCCCCCAGTCAGGCAGCTTGGGGATGGAGCAAAACAGCAGCAAGAGCCCCACGGCTTTCACTCCCACACACAAAATCCAAACTCTGCTTCCAGAGGGCATTTTATCCTTCTTGGCTGCTCGTGCATCCCTCCAAGAACACCAGAGCCAGGCTTCCAGGGAAGCAGGAGCCTCCAGCCGGGGTCTTCCCAGCCCAGCATCCCTTCTTGCCGCCCCCCCGGGACAGGCACAGACATAACTCCGTGCTGACACAATCTCATTATCGTGTAACCGTGCCCCATTTCTGTCCCTGGGCACTAATTCCCCACCAGGCCACACATTTGGAGACACGGAATTCTTTCCCTGAAATAAGACATTGGGGCTGGGGGGGGCGGGGGGGAAAGGGATCATCCACAGCTGTCCCTATCCCCCTCCAGACTGCGGAAGGGAGCCGCCAAGCTGCGGCCACAGCGTGACATCTGCTTCACACAGCCTCACTCTGTGCCCCACCACCTCCTCCACAGGGATGTCAGCACCCCGAGGGGCCAGCAGGGCACCAAAAGGTGGCTTCGGTGACGCCTTGGACTCAAAAGAAGCAACCCTTTCCCTGCCTGGAGGGTGTGTTTTAGCTCAGGTGATGCAGCCAAGTTGTTAGAAAGGATTTATCCGAATGAACAGATGTGCTGCCCCACCTGGAGCAGCTCCTTCGTAAGAAAAAAGATCGATATCAGCATTTGCAGAGCCACCGAGTTCTGCAGGAACATCCAGCTTTTACCAGGCGGGATTTCTTTCCTTAACAACGAACAGAAGCCCTCAGCGAGGAGGGCTCAGCTCTTCCACACACACCTGTCGGATCTCACTGTGGATTATCAGGACCTGGGATCTCAGCACTGACTATTCCCAGTGTCCCCAGCAGCTCAGCAAGTGCAGCCTCTGCTCCAGGCAGAACAAAGAGGGGATCAGCAGCAGATGCTGCTCCTTCGCTGGGGTTTTAACCAGAGACAAGGATGCTTTGCATAAGCGAACTCCCCTGCACACCACAGCAGCCCCGGAGCACTTGGAGCGCACATCTGGCTGGGTGCACATCTGGCAGCATCTCCCCTCCCCTCCTTATTGCCAGGGAGGGAGTCTCAAATCAGAAACAGCAGCTGTACCAAGACACAGAAAAACTCAAAGCGGTCAGGACAGACAGCAGACACTGCCCTTGGCTCGGAACGTCCCTTCTTATGCTAAAACCTCTACGAGCCAAGAGAGAAATCCCAGAAAAAGCTGGAACGAGTTACCTGCTGCTCTAGAGCAGACACCAGCACGGCAGGGATTAATAGGGGAGTTACAGCCAAGCTGCTTCCAAAGCTTGTCAGTCCCCAAGGCACAATTCAGCTGCACAGTGCCGGTGGTCCTCGGCAGGCACATGAGCCAAGGGGCTGGGAACAGCCCTCCGTGCACTGCCCAGGGAGAAAAGGGCTTTTCCTAAAAACCTGCACACACAGGACGGGCTGTTTCCTTAGAAAACCAGCCCCAGCAGCAGGAAGTGAAACGGTTCTGGAGTTGGAAACAGAAGATGTAAGTAGCACTGTTTGGAAAACTTTGCCAGACCACAAGCAATGGACAAGCCTCAACACCGGGATTTGTTTTACTGGAAAGAAGGGGGGAAAACCTCAAGTCTGCTAAAACATTCTCCAGGGCTGGTCCAGTGGCTCCTACCAGCGGTCGCAACACAACATCCCCAAAAAAGAGGAAAAAGGAAAAAAAAAAAAAAAAAAAAAAAAAAAAAAAAAAAAAAAAAGAAAAAAAAGCAAGAATCACTACTCTTGTGTGAACTTACAACGAAACCTCTTACACAGGTGCTCGCGCTCCACTCCTCTCTCAAACCGACAACATTTTGGGACAAAAGGCTCAAAATTAAGGATAAGAGGCAGCGACACCCCAAAAAGCACGGAGGGAAAACCCCGCACGGAGCCGAGGCTGCGGGGGGCGTTGAAGAGGAGCGGGGGCTCGGGTTGATTCGGCTGGTCCAGCTCACCCCGCAGAGCCGGTCCAGCGGGATCGGGGGGATCCAAACCCCCGGGATCGGGGGGTCGGGAAGAGGAGCGGGATCCACCTGCGCGACTCGCGCCGGGCCGGGAGCGCCCCCTGCCGGCCGCGCCCCGCCCCGCGCACAGGTGAGCGCCGGGGATGCGGCGGCACCCGCGAATCGGATCCCCCCCAAAAAAAACAACCGGCGGCACCCGCCTGCCACCACCTGGCGTTAAAACACGAGTTTTCACTGCGCGGGGAAAGGAGTTTTCTCCGCGCTGTCCCGTGTTCGGAGCGGGTTCCAGCCCGCGGCTACAGGTCCGCTCCGTGCGCGTCAGCCCCGCGGGGAACGGCGGAACGAAGCGCACGGCCCCGGCAGCTCCTGCTCGCAACCCCGAGGCACAGACGGACCCGCGGCTCCCGGAGAGCCCGGTCCCGCGTGGAAAATCCAAGGGGATTCCGGGCGCCCGGCTCCGAGCGCTGCGACGCGGGATAGCCGCTGCCCCTGCCCGGCTGTCAGCGCCAGCGGGAGGGGATGCCCGCACCCACCGAGCGGACGGAGGGTGCCCGCAGGAGCACGGGCAGCATCCCCACCTCGGGGCGCAAAACCCCTCCGGCGTCAAGGAACAAACTCGGGCAAAAGTTACGAGAGCAGGAGCGGAGGGCTCGGGGCACCTACCCGAAGTAGGCGGCGGAGGGCCGCGGGGCGCAGGCGAGCAGCCCTAGGAGCGCGCAGGAGGAGAGCCATCCCAGCAGGACGTGTCCATCCAGCATCTTGCAGCGGCGCCGGCGCTGCTCATCTCGTTCCCCCGCCGCGCCCGCTGCGGCCCCGCCGCCCGCCCCGCTTCTTATAGCGCGGCCGGCGGCGAGAGCCCGACCGGCGGCGGGGCGGGCCGGGGAGGGGCCGCCGGGAGGGGAGGGACACGGCGGAGGGGCGGGGGAGGACGAGGGGACACGCCCCGGGAGGAGGGACGGAGCGGCGGGGCGGGGAGAGCGCGGGGGAACGGGAGCGGAGCGGAGGAGCGGGGATGCCGGGGTGGTGGGACGCGGCTGAGTGGGAAAAGGATGAGGGTGCCGGGGTGGAGAGAGATGGGAAGGCGTGAGAGGGGTGTGAGCGTGCCAGGGGTGGGTGTGCAAGGGATGGGCGGCAGTGCCAGGGCCGGGTGTGCGAGGCATGGGTCTTCCAGGGGTGGGCGGTCGTGCAAGGGGTGAATCTGCCACATCTGGGCAGCTGCGCAAGAATCGAGCAGTGGGGAGAGGGCTGGGTGTGCCGGCGGTGGGGTGGGTTCGTCGCATCTGGACGCCGGTGCAGAGGTTGGATGTGGGAAGGCACAGGCGTCGCACGCTCGTGTGCACACCCCGCACACTCCTGTGAGCAATGCAGGGACGGGACACCGAGCACCCCGGGCGGGAAAGAGTTAAGCAAGTTCGAAAATGGCAGTAAAATGGATGCCTTTAACTCTTTTATTAGGTTATTTAAGCGCTAATCACCTAATAACAAGATGATACTTAAATTATTTATAATTTTGACCTAATAATTGACCTAAAAGGACCTTTTTCTCCCAATTAGGAAAAAAAAAAAACCAAACCCCACCCGAAACTAAGAAGAAGGTGGTGAAGAAAGGCTTGGACAACACCTTAAATCTTTAATCTTGCCCCATATATTAGTATCCACTAAAATCTTAAATCCTAAGTTTTTCACCCTGTGGGATCACACAATACTGTTTAAACCACACACCCGCAACCCCGGTGCTGTCACTCAATTTCGGAAGCCTTTTCCACGCCCTCAAGTCAAATGCAGTGCCTGCTTGAGGGTCAGTGTTTTTTAGAGCAGAAAGCCTGGAATTTTCAGCCTCCAGGGTTCCAACAAGTTAACGCCCGGAATGTCACCCTTTCGGCCGGGCTCAGTGGCAGAGTTTTTCCAGCTCTGTCGATGTCACTGTCGCCGTCATCCTGGAGGCAATTCCAGCACCCAAGAACAGGAAGGTTCCCCGCCTGAGCATGTGTGTGTCACCCTGCTGAGCCACCCCGTGGGGACAGAGGCAGGGGGACACTTGGCGCTGGGCTCTCATCTCAAAAGCCACTGTCCCTGGGGGTTTGAGCTCAGCCCCACTGAGCTGTGCCCAGCAGGTGACATTTGAGTGCACGGTGAGCAGCAAGGGTGCTCGGGATGGGGTCGTGGGTGTTTCTGTCCCCCAAAACCTGCGGACAAACCGCTTCAGGAGCCACACAGGGGGAGAATTAACGGGGATGAGCCTTTTGTCCTTGAGTGACACTGGGAGCTCGGTGAATTTATTCTCACCTCTGACCATGCCCTTGGGCATTTCCACTCTTCCCAGCATTGTGTAGACTGTGTGGATTCTGCTTATTTTGGGGGTGAGGAGGGGAAAATTTTTCTTCTTATTATTACTATTATTTTAATGTTTAAAACATCTCAGCCCAGTTCCTGACCGCGTTTTTGCCAAAACAAAAGCGGCCTTGTGGAAAAGCACCGTTCAAATCTTCCCACACCCACCTGTGCATGGGATGTGGGGGCTCCCGTTGTGGCTCTGCATCAGCACCCCTCGGGGTGGGGGCTGAAACTCGCTTGGGGTGGGTGTCGCATCCATTCCAGCTTCCTCAAATCCACGTGATTCGCCATTATCTGGGAATATCTCCGTTCCCTTCTCCCAGTGGTTGGGGTGAAGTGGCACCGAGTCAGCCCCCTGTGGGTGCTGGGGGTCAGAAGCCCCAGGGGCCATCACAGCCTGGCAGAGACCAGAGCAATATTTCATTAAAGCCTCACCTAGAGGCCTTTCCTCGAGGAGAATTTGGGAGATAGAACCAGTGCCAGGATCATGTTGAATGTCCTTATCCTGCCACCCGAGCTCCTCCAGCTTGGGAAAAGGCAATGAAGGGCAGGACAAGCGATGTTATCACTGGGAGGCTTTGCCTGAGCGTTTCTCCGGTGGAAAAAACAGTTTAAGACTCATTTTCCACGCACATCCCCAAGAAGCTGGTGATCCCAGCACGTGGGAGGAAACTCCTGTTCCTCCAGGCAGCCCCGAGGCAGAGCTGTGGGTCATGGGAAGGCAGTGAGACCCTTGCTGTTACTCATTTTCTCTGCCCGCAGCAGAGGTGCCGGGTCTGGGGTGATGCCCTGGCCGTGTGTGACTCTTTCCAAAGTGAGGCAGCACCAAAAATAGTCCCCACTTCTGCTTCCAGCCTGGGAAAAAGGGAAGCCCAAGGCGGCACTGAGTCCTCCGGGGCTTTGCTGCTCGTCACGCCTGGGGACCGTGGATGCAGCATCTTCCTGGGACAGCTCTGTGGCTTTCAGGTCCTTCAGGAATCCCTCGGGTGACATAAATCTCGGTGCTTCTACTCAGAGCGGTGGCCTTGGGCCGTGTCCCCGCAGCCGCCGACAGCAGAGGGCAGTGCCACATAGGCGCAGTGCCACGGCTTTGGAAAGCTGGAATTTTTCTCCCCGGGATGGAGGGGACACAGCAGAGCCGGGGGGAAGCAGCCGAGCACGCGAGGAGTTTGGTGGTGTGAGTGGCAATTCCAAAGGGTCGTTATTGTTTTCTTTGGGATTAAAAGATGCCAGGCGCAAGGATAACGCTGGACAAGGAGCTCCAGAGTTGTCACCTCTGCTCTGGCACCAGCACAAATTTTGCGTCCTCCCTCTAACCCCGACCCCACCGTTGTGCTTCTGGAATGTGCTCCTGCAGGCAAAGCAGTGGTGGGACCGCACACAGCTTTATGTGGGATCCACACGCCAACCTGTGAGGATCCAAGTCTGGCGTCCTGCAGAGGGCCCCGACATCCCATTCCCGGTGCCAGGGTGAGCCCTGTGTCCCAGTCCTGCGGGTGACACCTGTGTCCCAGTCCTGTGGGTGACGCCTGTGTCCTAGTCCTGGGGGTGACAGACACCTGTGTCCCAGTCCTGGGGGTGACACCTGTGTCCCAGTCCTGGGGATGATGGACACCTGTGTCCCAGTCCTGGGGGTGACACCTGTGTCCCAGTCCTGGGGATGATGGACACCTGTGTCCCAGTCCTGGGGGTGAGCCCTGTGTCTCAGTCCTGGGGGTGAGCCCTGTGTCCCATGGCAGCTCAGGTGCCAGGATCTCAGCCAGCACTGCTGTGTCCTCCCCAGCAGGCTCTTCCCAGAGGGATCTGGAAGGTGACTTCAAGTTTTCCTTCTTCGTGACTCAGCTCTGCCTGAGGCTTCCCCATCCCAGAGGAGCCCTCGCTCCCATCCACGTGTGTTTCCTGCAGGAATCCCAGCGCATCATTTGCTCAGGGGCTTCCCTCCCCTCCCTGAAGCTTTGCTCCAGGTGTTTTTCTCTGCAGTGCAACACCGGGTTCCGCACACCATCCGATCGTTCCCCGTGCAGAGCTCGGCGTTTTGCCCGCGGAGGTCTCTCTGCACCAAGCCGAGCTCTCTCCAGGGCAGCCGCTCCAGCTCAGCGGGGCCATTGACTCACAGGAGGGTGAGCGGGAAGGAAAATACCCGTGAGCTCATCTCGCTCATCCCTCCCTGCCAGTCCTGCATGGATTCCCCCACCAGATATTTGGCAGCGGCTCCCAGGTTGGAGTAACCCAAGCGAGGCAGCGAGAGGCGAGGACCTCACCGGGCTCGGGCCGTTCCCGGGATAGCTGAGAAGCCTTCGGGCGGCGTTTCCTCCCGGCACATCGCCTCCCAGAGGAGCCACTCACATTTCCCTTCCTCGGTTTCCTGAATTAGAAGTGGGCCTGGCATTTCGCTGCCCTCCGGACAGAGGCTGAAATAACAGACAAGAGCCGGGAACCCCGCCTGCCCACGGGCCAGCGTTTGTGCCACCGGGATCGCGCCCTGCAACCCTGCCCTGCCACTGATGCCTCCAGTTTTTTTTCCATGTGTTTCATGTTCTGCGGTGCCCAGGGGTGCAACTCTGAGCTCACAGTCAGTGTCACTCAGCTCTCTGCACACAGCAGGGACACAAAACAAATCCTTCTCCTGCTGCACACCAAGGACAACTGGCACAAGTGTTCAGGCCCCAAAGCACAAACAACGGTGGCTGAAGGGAGGAAACAAGAAGGATGGGACTGCATCACCTGCAGCTGGAATTGGACAATTCAACCCCAACATGCAAATGGACCCAAACTGATCAAAGTGGGAGACCTCGTGACTGTTTGTCCATTTTGTGACCATTTTGTGACCATTTTGTGTCCATTTTGTGACCACTTTGGGTCCACCTTGGGTGCAGCCCTGGCCAGGCTCTTGTCCTGCCCAAGGTGGATCCTTAAAGGCCTTTCAATAAATCTCTACTTTACTCTCCAGCTCTGTCCAGTCTCTGTTCCAGCTCAGCCTTCCCAAGGCATCACCACCACCTCCTGCATTTCCAGTCACTCTTTTTTCACCATCATATGGACTTCCAGGATGTGTCCTCCCTTGAAGTGACCACACATGGGCTGGAAGCCATATTCCTGCTTCTTTTCCATCAGGACTCACCTTGGGGGACAGCTCTGAGCTCCACCCACTGGTGCTGTTGAACCTCCATCCCTTCCTTGGGTCGGTAAGTCTGAGGGGTAAAAATGTGATCAAAACCTGCCTGTCCCTTTCAGCTGGAATGCTGAGAGCCAGGCTGGGACCATCCCTGCTTCCCCAGGGCTCTGGATCGTGCAAATCACTGGAATAAGGAGCGGCATGGCCCTGGTCCCCACTCCTGCCCCTCCTCACTTTTATAAGTGAAGAAAAGACACTGGGCCAGTCGCAGTGTTATGGAAAACAAAAAGCAAATGAGAACAGTTTTCCCACTCGTTCCACACAGAGCAGAGCTGGCTGGAGGGATACGGGGCTGTTGTAAGGCTGAGTGTGTCCCCTGCTGCAGAGGGTGTGGACCCACCAGCTCTGCCCTCTGAGATCCACCTGGGATCCCTCTGGAATCCGTGGAGACTCAAAGCCGTGGTTACTGGGCTGCACGTGTTCCATTTTCCCTTCTCTGTAAACCTATCCCATCCGGGGCAGTCCTGTGGGAAAGGGATCAGCCAGGGCACCAGGGTGGTCAGAATGCAGCAGAGCCCCTCAAATCTCAACAAGGTGGAGATTTCCCTGAAGCTCCCTCCCCTCAGAGATCCCCTCCCTCAACTGATTGCAGGGCACACAATAAAATACTTTGAAAATATCCCATGCAAGAGGAGAAAGGGTTGATTTTTAGGATTTTTTTTTCCTTTCCCTCTAATTTAGGAAGCTGTTGCTTCCAAGTTAAACAGAAGGAAGCACCAAGTCTTCACCTTTTTGCGTGGAGTGACCTTGAGGTGACTGCAGAGACCTTCAGAGAATCATGGGAGCATAAAAAGTTTGGGAGGGACCTTAAAGCTCATCCAGCCCCACTCCTGCCACGGGCAGGGACAACTTCCACTGTCCCAGGGTGATCCAAGCCCCATCCAACTTGGCCTTGGACACTGCCAGGGATCCAGGGGCACCCACAACTTCTCTGGGAATTCCATCCCAGCCCCTCCCCACCCTCCCAGCCAGGAATTCCTTATTCCCAATCTCCCATCCATCCCTGCCCTCTGGCACTGGGAAGCCATTCCCTGTGTCCTGTCCCTCCATTCCTTGTCCCCAGCCCCTCTCCAGCTCTCCTGGAGCCCCTTCAGGCCCTGGCAGGGGCTCAGAGCTCTCCCTGGAGCCTTCTCCTCTCCGGGGGAACATTCCCAACTCTCCCAGCTCCATTGGGGCTCCAGCCCTTGGAGCGTTTTCCTGACCCTCTTTTTCTCTCTTCTTGCTTCTCTTACGGTCCAATCCTTTTGTTCCGGCAACAAAGCACATTTCTTTTCACCGATGTTTCCAGGAGCTGGCAAATTATTTTTCAAAGCACCTTAAAACAGGATTATTTTTTTTTTTTTTTTGCTCCTGCTTCCATGCACATCCTTCCCGAGTTGTGCTCTGCTCTTGCAAAGCTTTTTCTTCACTACGTCCATTCCATCAAAAACAGCCCCTCTGAGCAAACCCAGGCAGGAATTCTTCACATGGAACTCACCTTTCCGCTGGTAATTTCGTGGAGAATGATGGACTTTACGGTCTGGACCAGAATGCTTTTTAATACAATTAATGCTTTTTGATAGAATTAATCCCAGTGCAAAATCAGCTCCGTTTTGTCTTTATGGCAACCAGACGTGCCAGGAATGAAGGAATCCTTGCAGGAAGGATTTTTTTAATTCCGCAGGAGCCGTGCCAAGGAAGCAGGGACTCTTCCCACCTTCCTGCCTGTGCTGTAAGACCCATGGATTAACCAGCCATCCTTTGAGGGATTGTGAGGACAATTTGAAAATTGTCATTCCCTTATGAAAAAAATCAGTTGTAAGAGGCCTGGATCTGTGCACGGTGAGGGAGAAGCCCCTGTGTGAGCTCAGCACCTCTCCCTTGGGCTGATTAATTCCATTTTAGAGCCAGTCCTGAAATATTCCCGAGCTGTGACACTCCTGGGCTCACTGGGAGAGCTGCTTGAAGGGCAAAATTAAAAAATTAAATAAAAATTGAGGTTGTGGGGGCAGGAACTGGGGGAGAAGAGGGAAACTCAAGGGTTATGGGGAGGGTAAATATCCCAGTGGCCCTCGGCAGATCATCTCTGCTCCTCCAGGACCTCTTGTTTACCTCACCCCGAGGATGACAGGTGCCCTGGGTGACCTGTACCTCTGTCTTTGAGGTCACGCACCTCTGTCCCTCGGGGGCTGGTGGCCGTGGCCAGGGAGGTGCCCCAGTCGTGGCTCTTTGACCTTGAACACACAATAACCCTTTAACAGCGGGGCAAACGGTCCCCGGGAGGGGAAAGGAGAGGTGAAATAATGTGAGAAAAAAGGGAAAGGATAAAAAAGGGAGAAAAAGAGTAGAAAGGGGGGAGTAGATGCTGATTTTTCGGAGTTCAGCTGCCCCTGGCTGTGGTCACTGCTGTCACCTTGGAGAGAGGTAGCAGAGACCTCTTAAAATCCCTGTAAATTCATTTTTGGTTGATGTTCTGTAACAGTTTCCAGCCATCTCCGCTGTCTGTGGGTGCTGCATTCCACCACTGGTTTGTTATTTTTTAAAAAATTCCTCTGATTGATTGCTGCTCTGACAAAATAATTCCAGTTTAAAAATCCTCCCTCCAAGGGCTCCAGTGGAAAGGGACATGGGATGTTTGATCAATTTTTAACCCTGCAAAGAACAAAAAAAATCATAAAAATAGTGGATGAGAAGCAGGTCTGGGCAGTGCTTTTCCTCCTTTTGTTTTTGTTTGTTTGTTTGCTTTTGTTTGTTTGTTTGTCTTGGTTGGTTGGGGTTTTTTTTTGTTTTTGGGGTTTTTTTGTTTGGTTGTTTGGTTTTGTTTGTTTGTTGGGTTTTTGTTTTTTTTTTTAATAGCGAATTTTCTGGGAATGGAGATTGCCCGGGAAGAGAAGATATCCAAAAAGAATCCACGCTGAAATTCTGTGGATAGCACAAAAGGTGGGAGAAAATTTCTAGGAGGGGGGGGGGAAATGAAGGTATTCTCAAGGCAGGGCCAAAACATCAACAGATTTCTTTGGATATTTCAAAATATGACCTTTTTGCCTGCAAATTACACACTGGATTTACAAAAAAAAAATCCCCATGTGCAAAGGAAAGGCTGGAAAGGGTGGAGTGAAATGCCCTCAGAAGGGAACAAAACTGAGCTCCTGGGGATGTCCTGGGCTGAGCCAAAAGGACATTTGCTGTTCTCTGGTTTAATTTTTTGCTGGAAAGCCTCAAAAAAAGACCCCAAAAAACCCCCAACCAACCACCACCACCACCACCAACAACAACAAAAACAAAAAACCAAAAAAAACCTAACCCCAGACCAAAAAGACAACAGAAAAAACCCAAAACAAAACAATGCAAAAAACAACCAATAAAACCCCAAAACCCCCCAAAAAACCCAAAAAACCAAGACATACAAAAAAACCCCCAAAAAATAATAAAAAAAAACCAAGACAGAAAAAAAAAAAAACCAAAACCCCCAAAACCCAAATCCACCACCAAAAAAAAATACACCCAAAAACCCCAAAATAAAACCCTAACTCCTTTGTTGTTTCCAAACTACCTGAACTTCCTCCTGCCACCTTTTCCCAGGCTGCTTTTGGGTTCAGCCTGTCCCACGTTGTCCCCAGAAGCTCTTGGATGGCAGGATTGTCCCCAGGGACATGTCCCTCCTGTGCTTCTCCATCCTGTGAGCAGCCACCCTTATTTCAACAAAAATGGGAGAAGTGCTACTCCTTGGTCGCGCTATTCCCAGCCTGAAATCCTGGAGAAAAATTATGTTTTTTGGCCTTTTTTAAGGAATTTCTCTGAAGTTGGTGACTGTGTTAGTGGCTATAAACGCTGGGATATTTTTGGACATTTAACAGGGGAGTTATTCCCTGAATCCCCAATCTCTCCAAGACTTCTTTGGGATATTTGAGGATGTTTAATGGGGGAGTTATTCCCCGAATCCCCAATCTCTCCAAGCCTTTTTGGGATATTTTAGGATGTTTAACAGGGGAGTTATTCCCCAAATCCCCAATCTCTCCAAGCCTTTTTGGGATATTTTAGGATGTTTAACAGGGGAGTTATTCCCCGAATCCCCCATCTCTCCAAGCCTTTTTGGGATATTTTAGGACGTTTAACAGGGGAGTTATTCCCTGAATCCTCAATCTCTCCAAGCCTGTTTGGGATATTTTAGGACGTTTAACAGGGGAGTTACTCCCTGAATCCCCAATCTCTCCAAGCCTTTTTGGGATATTTTAGGACATTTAACAGGGAAGTTACTCCCTGAATCCCCAATCTCTCCAAGCCTTTTTGGGATGAGCAATCCCATTTTACAGACTACTGAAGGAAAAGGGATACCCAGCCAAGAGATCTGGCAACCCTTCAGCTGCAGAACAGCCAGAGACAAACTGAGCAGAAATATTTTTTGTAGCCACAACATCAAGCCCACCCCTTGAAAGTGTGTCGGGGATTTTTCCAGCTCTGCTGAAAACTCTCTCTCTCTTTTTTTGCTTTTATTTTTAGAGGACGGGTGATGCCGGTCGTGTTATTTCGCTTTTTTGGGGGGGGACGTTTCGTGCTAATAAAAGTGTTTTATTTCAACTGTGTTTTGCTTTCTTTGAAACTGGGCTTATGATTTCCTACTGGAACTGAAATGTCATTGTCTTGAAGGCTGTCATCTGTCTGGTCCCCTGCCAGAGTGTCTGGGAGCTGGGTGTTGTCACCTGGCTTGGTTTGTGAGCGCTGCCAGGTTTTTTGGCCAAGTTAGAAGAAGGTTCCTGTGAGTGATTCCTCTCTCCTGTGAGTAAAATGAGCCTTTTTTTTTTTGAAAGAAAATTCAAGTTCAAAAAGTCCTTTTAACGAGAATCTGGAGTGACATGACAAGGGGGAATGGATCCAAACTGACAGAGGGAAGGTTTATATTGGATATTGGGAAGAAATTCCTCCCTGTGAGGGTGGGGAGGCCCTGGCACAGGGTGCCCAGAGAAGCTGTGGCTGTCCCTGGATCCCTGGAAGTGTCCAAGGCCAGGCTGGATGGGACTTGGAACAACTTGGGATAGTGGAAAGTGTCCCTGGGTGGAACTGGATGGTCTTTAATGTCCCTTTCAACACAAACTGTTCCGTAATTCTGGAGTTTCTGAGCGTAGAGCATTTCTCTCGCTGCTCTACCTGTCTGCTGCCAGTGTTTTTGCCTCCCTGCACAGCCAAAACACAGAAATCATCATTCTTCGAGTTCCAGTTGCTGCTCAAGTTCTTGCCAACCTCATCCCAGCCTGCTTACATCCCTGAAATCCTTGCCCAGGATTGTTTCCAGCTCAGCAGCAGGACGAAAATTCCAGTTCTCAACAGGTAACTCACAGCTGGGGAAAATCTGAATATCACTGAGGCCTTCTGGTTTTGCTGCCACCCGTTGTCTTCTGTCTTAGCTCCACACCAAATCCAGTTGGGGAGACAAGCTGAAGCCCTGGAATCTTGGAGCTTCCCGATTTCTGTGCCCACAAGGGCTGGATGAGCTCAGAGTCCAAGGCTGTGTTGTCTGGTGGGTGTTTGGGATGTGACATTGCCATGTGGGATATTTGGGAAGCAGAGAAATGGGGAACAGGGAAAAGCTGGGATGGATGTGCAGACCCCAGGGCGGGATCCTCATCCTAGAGGTACCAACTGAGTCACTCCAGATCTGGCCCAAAATCTGGCTTCTGTCATGTATTTGGTTAATCTGCCAAGGAGTTTTTCAAGGAATTTTTGTTGGGAGGCAGAGATGAAGCTCAGCATGTCGGGAAGTTCATCCTTGTTTGTTTCAAGTTAATGTTTTTTTAGAAGTTTCAGTTTGGGAAATCACAGAGTCATCAAGGCTGGAAGAGACCTTCAAGATCACCCACTCCAACCATGAACCCAGTATCAACATGATCACCCCAAAACTGGATCTCCAAGTGCCACGAATGCAGGATTTTCACCCTTTTTTTCACTCTTCTTCCCAGCCCCAGAAGAAATCTTTTGTGTTTTGTTTTCATATTCACTGAGCTGAAGATTTCCTTTGGAAATCTGAGTCAAATGCAACTCCAAGGATCTCTGCCTTTTTTTTTTTTTTTTCTGGGAAGCCTGAGGTGTACCAAGGAATATTCCACGTACCAAATGTACACACTGCAGAACATTCCCCCAGTCTGGATTCATGTAATAACCTTGGGAGGGATAAAAAAAGAGGGAATCTTCCCATCACTGCATCCGTTTTCTGTGTCACATCCTGATTCTGACAACAGCCAGGGAGGAGAGTTCCCTCCTTTGTTTTATCATGTCACCAGTTTTCCTTCTCTTTTGAAATCAGAGAGTTGGGAAATTCTTCTCCTTGATTTTCCAGTGGCACCCACCAAGGAGAATGACAGGGGATAAGTATTGGGAATGGACCCAAAATAAAAGTCGTGGAACTGGATGGTCTTTAAAACACAGCGATGATGCAATTAGATGGTCTTTGAAAGACATTAGATCTTTAGAACACAAAAAGTGGGACTCAGAAACACGCATCCAGATGGAACTGGGTGGATTTTAAAACACAGGAGTGATGGAACTGGATGGTGTTTAAGGTCCCTTCAGTGATTCTGTGATGGCTTGATTGGAAATGCGTCGGATAGACACAGCCAGGATGGGATGGAACACCATAATCCCCCCCCAAAAAGATTTAATTAGTAATGACCAGATAGAGAGAAATGATTAATTCTGTCTCAAGTGTTTGGAATGCCTCCAGATGAGGAAATCTGACTGATTTATAGGAGCTCCTGAATTCCCACACAGCATTCCTGCAGTGTGCAAAACGGGAGGCTGGAAAACGGGTGGCAGCTGCTAAACCTCCCGAGGTTTGACCCAAAGCGTGGATTGGGGCAGGATCAGCTCCCAAGGCCAGCACAGGGCTGATGGAAAGGTGGGGAGCACTGACCCTGGCACGGGTTTGGCTGAGTGAGAGCCCAAACCGAGTCGTTCCAAGGCAAAATCCGCCCGGCTCTGTCGGAGAGGCACTTCTAGGATGGACAGGCCGAGCTGGTTTCTGTGTGGAGCCCATTGTTCAGCCGAGCAGAGGCTTTCCTCTCTGGTTAATGGCTCAGCAAAGTGTGTTGCTTTAATGGTTAATCATCTACTCACATTGTTGGGCGAGGAAAGGCAGGCAGATAATGCCCCTGGCCTGCTGTTCATGTGACAGGCTGACTTCCCAGCGGGAGCAGGGAAAGGATTTCACGCTGGGACAAGGAGGGAGAGGGGGAAATGCCCTGGGCTGGGAGGTTCTGGTGGTTACAACATGAGCAAAACCACACGTAAATCAATTTGTGTCCGTATATACACACGTTGCACGCACAAGCAAAAACATGTGCAGAGCAGGAACGCACACAGAGATCCACGTGGATTTATTATTTCCACCCCACAGGATTTTCCAACAGCTAAATGAGCTGATTGTTGGATATCACAGAATCATGGAGTGGTTTGGGTTGGAAGGGGCCCTACAAATCATCACGGGCAGGACACCTTCCCCTAGAGCAGGTGGAATTTCACACAAGTGGTTGTGAGCTCACAAGCAAAACTCACTCCAAATTCTTTCAGCAGCAAGTCAGGCTGAGGGCCATCACCATTCAGGATTCCAGGGCCTCAGGGGCATCTCCTCTTACTCTGATTGCAAGTCCCAGGCTTGCACATCCCACCCTGCAACCTTTGCTGCCTGAACAGGCCCATCAGAGATGTTGTGGAGGGGTCAGGAGGGCCCAGCTCTACCCACTGGTGTCGTTTTGGAGGTGTCTCCTGTTTGGACATGTCTGGCACACACAATACACCATGATTTCAATTCCTGGAAGGCCTTGGAGTCATTGAGGTTGGAAGGCCAAGATCATCCATTGTCCAACCATTCATCCAGCACTGCCAAATCCACCTGAACCGTGTCCCCGAGCACCAGGTCTGCCGTGCCCCTGGGGACATCCACTTGATCACCTGGACTCATACACATGAGAAATCAGTTTGTCAGAGTCAAGGAAGGAGCCTCTGGGTCAAATTTTCTCCCTTAGTGAATTCAGCAAATATCAAATTTCATTATTGGGTCCTGAGTTAGACATTTCTGTGTGACGGTGACAAATGTGCACTTTCACCACAGGTGGAGGGGCAGGCACGGAGTTTTTCTGTCTGTGACAGTGACAGCAGCCAGGGAATGGCCTGAAGCTGTGCCAGGGGAGGTTTAGGTTGGATATCAGGGAAAAGTTCTTCCCCCAGAAGGTGAAGAACCCTTCTTCCCCCAGGCTCCCCAAGGAATGGGCGCAGCCCCAAGGCTGCCAGAGCTCCAGGAGTGTCTGGACACTGCTCTGAGGCACAGGGTGGGATTTTGTGGTGTCTGTGCAGGGTCAGGGATTGGACTGGATGATCCCTGTGGATCTCTTCCAGCTCAGGATATTCCACAGCTCACCTTAATTTGACAGGAGTTTGATTCCTCACATAATCAAAATTAAGCGTCCAGTTCCACTCCCTTGAGCTGGTCACTCCCAGAGCATCTGTCCCTTCCCACAGGGAACTGACAGGAGGGAACACCACCCCCAACACACTGGGAACACGTCCTGCAAAACTCCCTTGAGCCATTCCCATCACCCTGAGAAGGATATAACCATTTTCCTATCTCCTAAAACACACAGCCTGGCCTCCCAACACCAGGAAACAACACCCAAGAGGAGGGAAAAAGGAAAAAAAAGAGACACATCTGAGGCTCTCAGGGCTGACAGACCAGACACAGGACTACCCTCAGCAGCCTGGAGATCCGTGTGACTCAGCAAGGTCAACACACTTCAAGTCCACTCCAGGAACGACGGCCTTGACTTTCTGTCATCATCCCAGGAGGAAAGAGGCAAGAGGAGAGCGGTCTGCAAACACTTGGAGTGTTTGTTCCTCCCCCAGAGGACACTTGACACTCGGGAAGTACTTCCAGCCTTCCAGGGCAGGGATGAGTGACTTTTGAAGTGCAGGTTCCCTTCCCACCTGGACAGGCTCCACCATTGTTGGAACCCTGGAGGATGAAAATTCCAGGATTTCTGAGCTGAGGGGTGCTGACCCCACATTTGACTTAAGGCCTTGGAACAGGCTCCCAAAATTGTGTGACAGCGCTGGGGTTGTGGGTGTGGGGTTGGAGTGGTGTTGTGTTATCTCACAGAGTGAAAAACTTGGATTTGGGATTTTGGTAAATAATGATGTGTGTGGGCCGAGATGGAGGATTCAGGGAGTTGTCTGAGTTCTTCTTCTTCACCTTCTTCTTCCTCCTTCTTCACAGATCGGGGTGGTTTTCCCTAATTGGGTGAAAAATGTCTGCATTGCAAATATCAAATGGTCACTATCGGGTCAAAAACGTAAATAATGTGGGTGTCACTTTGGTATTGGGTAATTATCTCTTAAATAGCCTTGGTGAGAGTCAGAGATTCTCCATTTTCTCTTGTTTCTTCAACTGGCAAGTTGGAGCTCACGCTGTAAATACTGTAAGTAGATAAAAGATAATAAACACCCAAGACCAAATTCAACTACATTTCCCTTTTCTTTCATCCTGACCTCGGCCAAGATAAAGCAGACGGAGCTGTAACACACCATCACCCCAGCCTGGCTGGATTCCTTTGTCATTAAGCTGATTTTGTTGTTTTTAAGCAGCGATGTTGCACGGGATGGTGGGGAGAGTTTCGTGGCCACCAGGCTGGAGAAGAGGATCAGCAGTAGGAATTAGCCCCCGTCTCCAGGGGGGTAAATGTGCTGAAGGTTCTGAAATCAGGGGGAATGGGACAGATTTTTCCTCAGGGAATTACAGAGTGAGGAAAACACAGTCAGACTGAGCTGGCAGGGATTTTTCAGCCCTGGGTCCAGACAGGAACTCCTCCATGTGCCCTTTTGCCAGAGGTTTCTGCATTCCTGGAGGAGTTTATGGGACAGTCCCCAGAGCACAGGTACTGCAGATGATGATAATAACCCAGTATCATCATAAACAATGATTCATCAATAAAGAAATCATCAATAATCATTAATCATAATCATATCAATGATGAGAATAATAGATTTTAAAAAACAATCATAATGGTCATACTAATAACTACAACTATAGATAATAATAATAAACCATAAAATCATCATCATAGTAGTCATCATACCACAATCATCAATCATAAAGGTAACCTCACTGCCCTGACCCAAATATCCAACCTTGCAAGTGAAAGATAACGAAGCAAATGCGACATCAAAGGATTTTCCTCTGCTCAGGGACAATAACTCAGAGCCCTCTCACCCCATAGTCCTGAACCTGACCCGTTTCAGGACCCCATCTTCATCCCAGCACAGGAATTCACCTGTTCTTCCTAACAAAAATCCCTTCTGCTGCTCCAAGGATGGATGTGCCCCCCTTGGAGAGGGTCAGAGCTGGAGAGCTGAGATGAAAAGAGCTCTCAGGAGACGCCCCGTGAAGGGCACTGCAGGGACAGACAGCCCTGTTTGGTGTAGGGGACACCCAGAGGTGACGGGGTCACTGCATCCACTGGGAATAAACTTGTCCAGAGGGGAGGGAAAGCAGGCTCTGAATGCAGTGACACAGGCTGGAGTTAAACATTAGTGTGACCTGTCTGCGGGCCTGGCTGGCAGCAGCGGGGTGGAGGGAAATCACCAGCTTGGCTTCCAACCCCCGGAACCTCAGGACACCCAGAAAACTCACTCAGGAGCTCAGATCCTCCTAACAAATCCACATAACAAAGACTGTCTTACTCAAAGGAGCAAAGACAAAATATCTCCTCTTTCTCAGGACGGAAATGCAAAGTAACACACAGGAAAAACCTCCCCAGCTCAAAAAAATGAACCTGTTTAAAATAAACACAGTTCACAGCTGCCTGTTTGTCCCCTCTGGTTTAGCCCAGCTCTTCTCCATCCAATTCCAGCCTTGGGGATCTCATCCCCCTGGAAGGCAGCTGTGCTCTGATTGCTTTGATTTCAAGCCTTTGCTACCAGACTGATTTTTTATAACTGGGAATTCAGGAAAAAAATTGTCTGAGGAGGACCTTAAAGGCACATTCATGCCTGGTACAAAATCACAGAATGGTCTGGGTTGGAAGAAGTTTTGTGGATCATCCAGTTCCAACTCCCTGCCGTGGGCAGGGACACCTTCCACTATCCCAGGTTGCTCCAACCTGGCCTTGGACACTTCCAGGGATGGGGCAGCAGATGAAAATCACAGGAACTTTCTCCAGTCTGACCAGCTACATCTTCTTGAGGCCACCTTTCCCAAGGGCCTTGACCCATGAAATTCAGTTTCAGTTCAAATCCCAACTCCTTTTCTGCAGATGGCATCTACAAGGTACATAAAATACATGTTTCAGCCGTCCATCAGCCACCTCTGTATCATTCCTCCCTGCAAATCACACTCTGCTGCTTCTTGTAGCTAGTCTCCAGTTTCCCCATCTCACTCTTTTAAAGCTTTCTTTGTGTCCTTTTTTGCTGTCCTAAAAAAGAAACTGAAATTCCTTTCTGTGCCAGGGAAGAAAGAGGCTGATGATCTCCCCCCCCCCCTCCCCCAAAAAAAGAAATGCCCAACACAGATCATTGCAAGCCAATAAAAGCAGCCAGAAACTCTGTCCCCAGCAGGGTTTCTCTCTCCAGCAGGTCTAAATTGTTTACCACGCTAATTTTTCAGCTAAATAAAAACTTCAGGGCTTAAATTTACAGTCCTTTATGAAGCCACTGCTCTCGACCACGTGATCCCTGCAAAAACAGCTCGGGTAAAACTCTCGACATTGATCCTCGGGGATTCCCCTTCCGAATGTTCCTGCAGCAAATGGCTTTATTTTATCACTTCCCAATAAAACCTGAGCTCTGGGGCTCTCAGGTCCATGGCCAAAGGAAAATCTGGCAGCAGCCCAGGGCAGCTCGTGACTATTTAGGAGACTCCTGGTGCCGGAGTTCATGCCCAAGGAAAGGATGTAAAGGGTGGAAAAGCACCCCCAGGTCCCAGTTAGCAGAAATTCACCAGTTTGGTTGTTTTCTTCTCGTTCACCACTGCCCTTACAGCTCTGCTGGCCACAGGAAGCTTTTGGATTAACCTCCAAACCTTGGAGAAGTGGGATTTGGATGCACATTGAAACATCCAAATCTTGGCGTCTGCACCTCGAGGCACAGTGGGGTTTAACCACAGGGATTTCCTAAAATCCTCCCTGGGCTGCCCCACCAACCTCCAGCTGCCTTCCCACCTGGATGGAGACATCCAAGGTTTAATTCCTTGAAGGTCAGGCTCACGTGGGTGTCCTCAATGTCACTCAGTGCCCCAGACAACATTACACACTTACATTGAGGCGGCTGATTTGAGATTTGGGGGCTCCATGTGAGAGGAAATCTCTAAGGTTTTGTTATGATCTGTGGGGATCTGTCGTATTTTATCTTCTTTTTTTTCAGGGTCGGGATTAAATGCTTGAGACAGTATTTCTTTTTTGGACTCAGATGTTTATTAGTTCTTATCTATATTACAGTCTCACAAACCGTGAGTTCTACACCACTACAAGGTAACAAATTAAAAATGCCCCCCGTCTCTCTCTCTACAAGGCCTTTTAAGCACAAACTGTCCAATTGAGAAATGACAGCTAAATTATTTTTACTTTTAACCCAATAACCAGCTACCTGTGGCCCACAATGTGGATTTGTCTATCCAGTTACAAAACACCACCCAGACCCATGGAGAAGAAGGTGAAAAAGGACTCAGCCTCTGCTCTAAATCCTCCATCTCACTTTATTACTATATTCTAAACCCCTAAACTCTAAGTTTTGCACCCTGTGCTATCACACACTTCTATTCCGACTCCACACCCACAATCCCAGTGCTGTCACTCAATTTTGGGAGCCTTTTCCACGGCCTCAGGTCAATGCAGTGTTTGCTTGGGGTTCAGTGCCTGTCAGCACAGAAAGTCTGGAATTCTCAGTGCCCAGGGTTCCAACAGGGATCTGATCCCATCACCAAACACATGGACAATCTCTCCAATGATCTTGGACTGCTTTTCTCCTACTCATGTGTCGCAATAGGACACGAAATAAAGATGCTTGACTCCAGTCAGGAGGCAGTAGAAATCAGAAGGTTTTGTTTACAATTCATTCAGCTCTTTTATAACATCCTTTGCTAGAAGACACGTTATTGGTCCATAGGGCTGACACCTCTCCCACTGGCTGCGTAACAGAAATAGCAAACAACACCTGTTGTCATGGGAAAGGAATATTCTTTACACAAGGTTGTTTTGGGAAAAAGAAAAAACTGTTGAAAAGTTTCCTTTGGGAAAAGCTAGCAATTCTCCGGCTCAGAAAATATCAGGTCCACACTCATGTCTGGACCTTTTGAACCACATGGAACAACCCAAATGTCAGGAAAACTTCCCTGGATTCGCTGGATTCAGCAAGGCCTCGTCCTGGGAGGTTTCTGGTTCCCAGAGGCCCAGAAGTGGCTGGATAATTTGCACATCTTTGCCTGCTGCCCCCAGCTTGGACCTGGAAGGAGAAGCAGGATTTGACCTTGGAAAGAGCCACAAACCAGACCAAATGTGGTTCTGCATTTGCATCTCTCCTTCCCCAGCTGCCAGGGAGCTTTAGGAGAGACCTGATCATTAATTTCCAGTTTATCTCCATGTTACTTTCACTATCCTTCATCTTCTGGCTTTTTTGAATCCATTTCTGAGGCCAATAGCAGGAAAATGTTCTGCTGTGTGCATTGGAGCTGCTGGGCACCCAGGTTTCTTTACGTGCCTCCAAAATAGTCCCATCACACCACTGGGCCATGGGAAGGAGTCACAGGTCGGGTGGTTGGATTTGGAACATTTTTCCAAGCTTTTTGTGGTTGCCTGCACCTTGTGCACACCTGGAGTGAGGGACAGAGCGTGTTTGTATGTAGATGTGTATCAACACATCTTTTTTTTCTTTTTTTTTTTTTGGATGGGATCTCTCATTTTCTGGAGTATTTTTAGGTAAAATGTAATTCCCCAGGAGCCAGTTTGGGGCAGCCACCCTGTCTGGAGTAGGGACACCACAGAGGTGCCTGGATGGGCTTTGTCCATGCTCCAGCTTGGTTTATTTAGTGCCACAGGATCCTGGCTCAGAGCTCGGGTTTTTGGGCAAGCGCAGGCAGTGTTGTGGCACACCTGAGCTCCAAATGCAGGGAGATATCCTAAAAATAATGCAGGTTTGATGGGCAGGTCTCACTCCTGGTCCCTCCTGCGGCCAAGCCTCCACCACCCACCTGCCCTCCCCTCCTCTCTCTCATTTTGGGTTTTCCTAAACCTCCTTGGGGAGCAAAAGGGAAGGAGTCTGCCCTCCTCTCACACTGGATTGAGAGGCAGCTCCCAGGGGATGGAGTGCAGGGCGCAGCTGTGATTTGCAAAGGGCGTTTTGGCCCCTGGGAGGGTGTGTGGGCATGCAGAGCCCTCCTGGCCTGTAAATCATTGTCAGAGCAGGCCACAGGTCAGGGGCTGAGCACTGAAGCATCCCCTGCCCACCGTGCCCTGATTTACGAGCAGTCACAGCCCTCCTGAGATGGTTCCTCGCCCAGCTGCAGTGGGGTCCCAGGCTCTGGGGACGTTTCCAGGGGGTGTTGTGGGTGCTGCAGGTGCAGCTTTGTCACGTTGAGATGCCTCACAGTGGGAAGTTCAGCAGGAAAGAAGTGATGGGAAGGACACAAATCACCTGCAGGGAGGCCCCTTGACCACTCAGCTGCTGCATGGCTGTTGGAATTCTGGAAAATCAGATTTTGGGGTTTTAGTCTATTGTAAAACATGTGAATCAAGATGGAGGGCTTTGGGCGTTGTCTGAGTCCTTCTTCTTCACCTTCTTCCTTCTCCTTCATGGGTGTGGGTGGTTTTCTGTAATTGGTTGATGGAGTCCTCATTGCGGACTTCAAGGAGTTGGTTATTGGGTTTAAAACAAAAAATAATTTAGGTGGCATTTCATAATTGGGCAGGTTGTCCTTGGAAAGACCTGGTAGAGATAGAGAAGTGCTCCATCTCACCTCCTTTCTCTAGCTTTCTCTTTGTGGGCCTGATGTTTTTGGGTCTGAGAGATGTAAGCTTGCTAGCAACTGCTACCTTTTTCCCAAGGAAAAATTGATCAAAAACGCTTCTTCTCAAAACAATCTTGGAAAAAAAAAAAAAAACCCTCTCCTTTCTCAAAACAATCTTTCTCCGGGTGGTGTTTTGCTGTTTCTCTAGTTTAACAAATGGGATTCGAGAGGTGTCGTTCCTATTCACCAATCATGATAAATCTGTATTGGAACACCTTATAAAAGGTAGCAAGAACTGGAAAATAAAAGCCCTTTCTCTATGCCCTTTGCCTTCTGAAATATTTGGAGTCTCTCATCTTCCTTTTGTGTCCTACAACGACAGCTCTTAGAGCTCACGGCTCGTGAGTCTGTAAATAAACAAGAAATAATAAACATCCAGGTACCAACTCGACATCTACATTTCCTGTGTATTGTTCATCCTGACCTTGGCAAGGAGGAAAAGAATCCAAAACCTTCACACAATCCCACCTCTCAATCTTATGATTGGTGTGGGTCACACATGGGCAAGGCACAGGACACCCAGAGCGTGTGCTGGGCTCTGCTTTGGGTGATCTGCTGGGACACTTTGTGCTTCCCCAGCACAGTGGTGGCGGTGGTTGGTGTGAGCCCGAGCCAGGCGAGCAGCAGTGAGGGTGGAAAACACAAAAATCATCACAGTCACCTTGCACGAGCCCCTCTTAATCCCCTTCTTGACCTTCTTATCAGCCCAGGTCTTCTCTTTCCTCCGTTCCCACATTCCTTCTGTGTCCCACCTCCAGGACAAACGAGTGTCTCACATCCAGCTCCCCACAACCAGACACCTCCTGGGATCCCCAGCAACCCAAATCCTTCAGCTCCAGCTCCCTCCTGAGGGGAAGGGGAGGAGCAGGAATCGATCTCCTCTCTCTGTGACTGTGACAGGACTGGAGGGAAAGGCTGGAGCTGTATCAGGGGAGGTTCAGGTTGGAAATCAGGGAAATTTTCTTCTCCCAGAGGGTGCTGGGCACTGCCCAGGCTCCTCAGGGAATGGTCACAGCCCCAGAAAAAAGCTGCCAGAGCTCCAGGAGTGTTTGGATAACACTCAGGAGTGCCCAGGGTGGGATTGTTGAGGGGTCTGTGCAGGGCCAGGAGCTGGATCCGTGATCCCTGTGGGGGTCCCTTCCCACCTCAGGATATTCCACGACTCCATCTTCCTGCAATTAACATTGATTTCTGTGGGAAATGGGTTTGTAGAGAATTCTTAAAGCTTGACAGAAGGTTCACACAGTATTTGTATGCAAACTTTAGGATAACTCTAAAGCATTAACAGCATTGGGTGGCAAAAGCTGATAGGCCAAGAAATGCTTATAATGGATTGTAATTAGGAAATGGTTTGGCTTCTGGTCGTGATGGCGTGAATTATAACACCTGTATTACCTCACCCTTCACATGAGACTGAAAACGGAATAAAAGTTTTTAAAACGCCTCTCAGTTGCCCCATCTCTGGGTCAGAAAAAGGGATAAATCTGACAGATTTCAGCCCCAACCCGTCCTAGTTAGGCCAGGGCTGGGCAAGGTCTCCAAGGCAGAAGGGGCTGTCCTGAGTGTCCCCAGCTCTACGTGGTCCCAGGTGGAGGGAACGCTGCAGCACTGGTGTTTTCTGCAGGGAGGATCCCCCGTGCCCTGGGTTCCTCCACGGGGCCACACTCCAAAGACAGAAAAAGGCGTGTGCAGCTTCCAGGAGCGTGTTCCTGCTGGCCTGGGCTGCTGGGCAGATAAAAGCAGTTCCCATCTCATTTAACCACTCGCTTTAAATCCTCCAAAGTATGCGCGAGGCGGCCAAGGCTTGCCGGCACTTCCAGCACAAGGCTGGACCTCGTCCATCCCTCCCTTCAGGCCCTGTCTTGAAGCAAAGCCACGCTGGGAGGTTTAAGGGCTCCTGCAAGTTGCAGCAAAGCCTGGGGCTGGCAGGCCAAGCTGGAAAAGGCTGGGGTAAGTCTGCAGGAGCAGCTTTTATGGTAAGCAAAGGTTTAGGTGCTGAAGATGGCCTTGCTACTGAAGGTCAGCGCTTGTAGTCTTGGCCTGAAGCAATAGGAGAAGCCTAAAATGTGGGTGAAGAGGGTTTTGGGTGGACCAGCTGGCCTTGGGAGGAGGTGAAGGACGTGACTGGGGTGACACAGCCTTCCCTCTGCTGCAACGCTGGGATATTTTCTCCCATGTTAAACCACAGTGTGATTTTTGGGGTTGTCCATGCAGCACCAGGATTTGGACCCGATGATCCTCGTGGATCCCTCCCCGGCTCAGGATGTTCCGTGATTCCAGGTGTGACTGGCAGCAGCCTTGTAAAACTGCAGGACTAGCACTTACCTGTGCTGCTGGATCATGGCTGGGTGACTCAGCCTCGTGCTGGGTTAAACTGCACCTTGCTGGGCTCTCCTTTGATGTTTGGGGTTTTTCACTTTGGTTTGGGGGTTTTCTTTCCTTCCCACGGGTCGTGAGTAACAACTCAGTGGTCCAGGCAATTAAATCCCACACACAGGATGGAACTCGGGCAGGCCAAAGCAAGCCCCAGCACTGCTCTCTTCCACTTGGCAACTGAAGAATATTTAAGGATTGCTAATCAGCAGGAAGATTCCTTCTATAAAAAGCTGGAGGCTTTTATTTTGCTTCTTGACAAGTTGAGGTCTTAACGCACAGGGGATTGAAGGTGATGAAAATGGAATAAAAGAAGGGTTTGTATCTGCCTCTGCAACAAGTGTTTCTCCATTTTCTCTGCTTTTTCAGATGTGGAGAGGGGAGGAAAAAAAAAGGGGAGGGGGGCTTTCTGCCTTTCTGATGGATTCTTTGCTGGTCCCTGATCCCCAGTCTGGGAATCCCATGATTCTGACCTCCGTAAAATGCCACAGCTCACTAAATTATCAATGACTGGATTTTCCCAAGGCAGAGAGAAGTCCTGCATCCCTACAGGTGGAAAGTCCAGGAGCAGAGATGACGGTTCTGGTAGGTGTGGAAAAGGTCGGGGAATATCTGTGCTGTTCCCTGAGGATCCAAATCTGCCCTCGGGGAGTTTTTTCCAGGTTTTACTGGCAGAACTGACAGGTTTTATCACGGGAAAGAAGCGGAGGAACAGGATTAGTTGGAGGCTTGCTCCTGCCCGCCTGCTGGTCTTTTCCAAGACCTTTTCCATTGACCTTCCTCCCTACAGCTTTTCCTCAGCACCTCCCATGGAAACTCCATCCCGGGGACTCCGGAGCCACCTTGCTGCGGGCACTGGGAGAAGCTGCTCTGAGGGATCTCCAGGTGGAGGGTGTGGATTTGGCCCCATCTATTGGCCACAAACCTGACCCGGAGCACAGCGAGCTCCAAATCACCTTAAAATCACAATTGTTCCTCCGTGTCAGAATAAAACCCCTCAGTTTCCTGCTTCTCCCTTGATTTCTGTGGAAAAGGAAAAAAAAAAAAAAAAAAAAAAAAAAAAAAAGGAAATTTTCTGGAAGCTGGAATGGGCAGATTAGCATCTCCAGTGTAGAGATAAACAGAAATAAAATAAAATAAAATAAAATAAAATAAAATAAAATAAAATAAAATAAAATAAAATAAAATAAAATAAAATAAAATAAAATCCTTGCAAATATGAATACATTTATTCCAGGTGCTTTTTCTCCTTAGGAAACAAGGCTTTGAGTCGAGGGAGGGAAACGCTGCAGAAAGGTGCTGGGGAAGATGCAAATTTAACAGGAGGGTTTTACAGGTATGAAGGCTCAGCAGAAGGCTCTCTGTAAAGCATAAAACCTGTAAGTGAAATAAAAATAAGAGCAAGTTTTGATATAAAAAAATAAAGGATGTCTAAAGTTAGAACTGCTGAGCTAGTTGTCACTGGACACCTAAGAACGCAAAGGTAAAGTCGAGTTAGAAAGACGCTTTATGGCTGGGGCAAAAAAATATGTTGACCACAAACAAAAATGTTTTTACCAAACATAAGTAAGTCTCAAAAAACGCAGAAGATACCAGAGGCAAACAAAAACATGTTTTTACCAGGCAGAAAAAAAATCTAAAATTTTTCCACTGCAAGAACACAAACAAAAAAACCCCCAACTTTAAGCCTAAACTGTAACGGACTAAGTCAATGTAATTGAGTAGTGCTAACCATAATATGGTAATAATAACAGTTATGATAAGCCAGAAGTAGTGGTAAAGGTGTCGTGTATGATGCTAATTGGTTTTTATGCAGTAAAATGATCAGCAAAAAATACTATATAATGCATTGTAACCAAAACTAACTTGGCTTCAGGCATGCCTAAGCTGTAGCCGGCAGCTTTAAGTATTACCCACCCCCCAAGAATAGTGTAACATGTTCTATACATTCATATTTATTCTATACAAAAAAAATTAGCATTTTAAAGAGCTGCCCGTTGTCCCACATCTCCCAGTCAGGCTGTTACAGAAAGGAAAAAAAAAAAAAAATTGGCTTTTCCGTATATTTACAAGTGAGGAATCCACTCTGCCCGGTCTGCACCCGTTGTGTAGGGAGAGCTGTGAATTCCGGGATATTTTGGGTGTGGATAAAGCCGGCCCGGTGCTCCCGAGGAGCCCAAAATCCGCGGGATCCCTGGGAAGGGCTTTGAGGCAAGCTGAGGAGCAGAAGCGGCTGGGATGGATCGGGATGCACCTGCTCCGCAGGCGGCTCCGTGGAGAACCAGTGCCATCTCCTGGCAAACCAGACCTTTCCCAGCACAGCAGCAGCCCCAGCCGGGGCACAGCCGCACATTTTGGGGTCTTTTTGGGGCAGGGATCCCTCCAGAGGACGCACTGATGTTGTGTTGCCTCACAGTCAGCCCCGCGTTGTGTTTTTCTAGGCTGTGTGCAGGTGTAGGATGAAATATTGTCCCTGGAAGAGCTGGAAATCCACCTCTTTTCCATGTCGTTGCAGGATTAGATGGCTGTACAATGTTCTGCTGATGCCTTGGGAAGGCTGAGCTGGAACAGAGACTGGACACAGCTGGAGAATACAAGAGATATTTATTAAAAGGCCTTTAAGGACACACCTTGGGCAGGACCAGAGTCTGGCCAGGGCTACACCCAAGGTGGACCCAAAGTGGTCACAAAATGGACACAAAATGGTCACAAAATAATCACAAAATGGTCACAAAATGGACAAAACAGCCACGAGGCCTCCCACTTTGATCAGTTTTGGTCCATTTGCATCTTGGGGTTGAATTGTCCAATTCCAGCTGCAGGTGATGCAGTCCCATCCTTCTTGTTTCCTCCCTTCAGCCACCGTTGTTTGTGCTTTGGGGCCTGAACACTTGTGCCAGTTGTCCTTGGTGTGCAGCAGGAGAAGGATTTGTTTAGTGTCCCTGCTGTGTGCAGAGAGCTGAGTGACACTGACTGTGAGCTCAGAGCTGCACCCCTGGGCACCGCAGAACATCAAATACATGGGAATTAAACTGGAGGCATCACTGCCAGCTCAGTTTGGGCTTCTCAGAGGGTGATGGAACCCAGTGACATCATCTCACTTCAACTCCCACCATGAATGGCCCATGACTAATTCTAATTCCGGTCCTATTTTCCTAATCTACTGTGAGGCTAAAATTTGGGATCTGAGACGTGGCCTGGGGCCATCCTGAAGTAACTCAGCTCCCGGGAAGATGAGGATGAATAGCTGGGAGGCAGGCCCCTGAAATTACCGTCCTTTGAGCAGTGGGTTCCTCCCAGATGGCAATCTTTAATTTAATCACTTGAATCACTTAATTTAATCAATTTAATCAATTAGTTAATGCTGTGATAACTGAAACTGTTGCAGCTGTATGGTTCAGCTCTTGCTTGAGCCACAGAGAGGATCAGAGCAGCTGAAATAGATAAAGATGGATAACTCCTGTCCCCAAAATCACCTTCTCCATGAAGCTTTTCCTGGGAATATGGTGGAGTGACCAGAGTCAGGAGCTATTCAGGTTTTATTTTCCTCCTACTCAGCCCTGGTATGGCCACACCTCAAATCCCAGCATCAATTTTGAGCCTGGCATGACCAGAAGGACATCGAGGGGCTGGAGGTGTCCAGGGAAGGGAACAGAGCTGGGGAAGGGGCGGGGGAACCTTGTGGCTCTGCACAACTCCCTGACAGGAGGGGACTGCGGGGAGGGATTTGGGATCTGCTCCCAGGGAACAGGGACAGGAGGAGAGGGAACAACCCCAGACTGGGCCAGGGGATGTTTCGATTGGAAATTAGGGAAAATTCTTCCTCGAAAAGGGTATTCAGCCTTTGGAGGAGGCTACCCAAGGCATTGGTGGAGTCACTATCTCTGGAAGTGTTCAACAGCCTTGTGGGGATAGGGTTAGTGGTGAACACCGTGGTGCTGGGTTACTGCTCGGATTTTCTGATCTCAGAAATCTTCTCCAACCCTAAAAATCCTGGGGACACTTGGGTGAAGTTCATATTCCCATCCCACCAGCTCAAGAAATGTCAAAATTTCAATGGACGATGAAGTGAGTCCAGAGAATCTGAAGTTCTTCACCTGAGGCCGGGGGAAGAACTTCACATTCTATGGACTCATGAGAACTTCATTCTCACATCCCTCAGCATGTCCCCTGAGGATGCCAGAAAAGGAATTTTGGGGAGCTGGGAGCTGTTCCCCGGTCACTAGATGGCAGTGGCTGTTTACATTTGGCAGCTCTCGGCAGGAGAGGAGCAGCCGAGGGTGACAAGGACGAGTTTGTGGTTGGCAGTTCGGGAACCAGTGACTAAAAGGGTTCGGTGCTGTTCTCGACCCTACAGGTGAGATGTTCCTACACTTTGTTTCACACATTCTTCATCAGTGCAACTCACTGCTGCAAGAGGGAAAAAAAGAAACAAAAACAAAACCAACCCAGCCAATAATTTATTTCAATAAATAAACTGAATTACACGTTTATCCTCCTTGCAAAAGAGGAGATGTAATGCAGTGATGGCGCAAGGGGGACTTTAAGGTGGAAGAGCGGAGATTTAGGAGGGATATTGGGAAGGAATTCTTCCCTGTGAGGGTGGTGAGTGGCTGGAATGTATTTCCCAGAGATTTGTGGCTGCCCCTGGATCCCTGGAAGTGTCCAAGGCTGGGTTGGATGGGGCTTAGAGCACCCTGGGATAGTGGAAGGTGTCCCTGCCCATGGCAGGGGGTGGCACTGGATGATCTTTAAGGCCCAGCCCATTCCAACCCAAACCATTCCAACCCATTCTGGGATTCTAGGATAACAACAAACAGCAAAACAAGAAAATTCATTAACACTGTGACAAAAATTCTCATTCCAGGGCAGACAAGGACCCATTGCTGCTGTGTGTGAGTGCTCTCCCACGAGATCATTCCCAAGGAGAAGCCTTAATTTGGCTGAATTTGTGACAGCAATTAAGGGAGGTCATCGACTGCTCTGGTCAGTTATGGTTGACCCAATGTTTGCACTCTCGCCACGTGTATTTATCTCCTGAGGGAGGAAAGCCTCGGGTGCTGTAGGGACACCTGTGACAATCTGGGCCTGGGGACATGTGCTGCAGGGCGTTTCCACACCCAAACAGGTGTTTCCACAGAAGGAAAAGGGGTCCCGGTTTTACCCCGACCGTTATGGAAAAGCGCCAGAACTTTCCATTCCCCTTCCATCGGCATTGGCCCAGTGCCAGCGCAGGGGCACTGACTGGGCTTTGGAAATGTACCTCAAAACCTGTCGCCAATGTCATTGGGCAAGGCGCCAAAAAAGCCCACCTGGACCATCAAGTGTTTAAAAGTCTGCACGGAACTGCCCAATTGCTTTTTTTTTTGGTCTGCCTTAGCAGTGTTAAGAGTGTTCTCTCCACTGTGTTCGACTTGTATTTCTTTTGTTTCATAACATTTGTTATTTTTGTCATTGTTAAAACCTTTTACTTTACAAAGCAGGTCCAGAGAAGTTGTCTGGCTATTATTAAGCCACTCTGGGAGGCTGCGGGTCAACCCTCAGGCTTGATGCATCTTCAGGGGGCTCATTACACTCTGACCACGTGTGGGACTGTATCAGACATGGAGGAACCTGTCATTCCCTGGATGCTCACACCTGGACATCTCTGGGGAGCTGGTCTGAGGTGCTGAAGGCACAGAACAGAGATGGAGTGACGTTGTTGTACACCACAATGACACAAAGACTCCGACTTCAGAAGGCTGAAAAGGTGACTCCGTTGTTCTTGAGAAGTGTCTTCCCTTTTATACTATTCTACACAGACCAATTCGACTGGTGACAAGAAGACAAACCTCTTCAATCACATTGGTCAGACCAGAGGGACGTCAAGAAGAAGTCCCTCCTAGGGAAAGAATGTAAACATGTCTCTTGTTTACAGAAAATTCCCTGAGAAAGGAATTTCAGAAAACCAAAACATCTCAGGCACGGAACCAGGGCTACAAGGGAGCCCACACAGGTCCTCTCCTGGATCTGCCCTCGCTCTCTGGCACTGGTTTTCCCAGCTCTAGAAATGGGATTTCTCTGGGATCTCCAGGGGTGAGAAGAGAGGATGCTGTCCACTGGGTTGGCTGAAAGCATCCTGAGGGGTGGAGAGGAAGAGGAGGGGGAAGGAAGGGATCCGCTCCCCATCTCCTCTGCAAGGGCAGCGCTGCAAGCCCACTGTAGTGGTCACTGCCCTGCAGACAGCTCTGGAAAGGGAAAG
Source organism: Chamaea fasciata (assembly GCF_029207755.1). Classification (NCBI taxonomy): domain Eukaryota; kingdom Metazoa; phylum Chordata; class Aves; order Passeriformes; family Sylviidae; genus Chamaea; species Chamaea fasciata. Next base: position 151,432,279 of record NW_027094086.1, read on the forward strand.
AAAAGCTTAAAAACAGCTTAAAAGTAGGCTTTTTCCACAGTTATGGGTCATTCCTCCTGTTGCTTTTTTTCATCTTCTTTCCTGCCAGAGTCAGGATTAAATGCTCGAGATGGTATTTCTTGTTTCGACTCAGATGTTTATTAATTCTTATCTGTATAACAGTCTCACAAACCGTGAGTTCTACAGCACTACAGGTTAACAAACTAAAAATGGAGCCATATCTCTCTCTCTACAAGGCCTTTCAAGGATAAATTGTCCAATTAAGAAATGACACCTAAATTATTTTTTCTTTTAACCCAATAACCAACCACCCATGGCCCACAGTGTGGATTTTTCTATCCAATTACAAAACACCGCCCAGACCCATGGAGAAGAAGGTGAAAAAGAAAGACTCAGCCTCTGCTCTAAATCCTCCATCTCACTTTATTACTGTATCCTAAACCCTTAAACTCAAAGTTTTCCACCCTGTGACACCACACACTTCTATTCCAACTCCATACCCACAATCCCAGTGCTGTCACTCAATTTTGGGAGCCTTTTCCACGGCCTCAGGTCAAGTGCAGTGTTTGCTTGGGGTTCAGTGCCTGTCAGCACAGAAAGTCTGGAATTCTCAGTGCCCAGGGTTCCAACATCCTCCCATTCTCCATTTCTTTCTCGAAAAACCTGAGACAAAGTTTTAAAAATTCGTCAGGACTCCAAAGAGTAGTTGGGAAAAAACCTCCAAGAGAGCAAGGCTGTCATGGTGGTTGGGACTGTAACCTACTCCAATAACAATGAGTAAATTAATTTTTTTCTCCAGAATTATATGGCTAAAATATTATTATATTAATGTGATTTTCAGTGGTTGCGTTTTCCTGCCTAAATCTCGCCAAGTAGAAAAAAATCTTTTTAAAAAAAAATAGAATGGATTGGCTGCTTTGGTTTTGTTGCTTTCCTTGTTGATTTTTGCTGTGGCTGGAGGAATTTTATTGCACTTTTTTGGGGATGGTCTGATCCACAAGATTTTAACAGGAGCTGAGGCTGGACCTCTCTGGGGAGTGCAGACCAGAGGAGAACAGGACAGCAGGTGCCTATCTCAGAGGTGGATTTTTAATTTTGGCTGCAATATCCAATAATAGTCTATATTACCCCTTGTAGTCAATGAATGTTCATGTATTGAGTGGGGGGGGATGAAAAAATATCTTTATTTCTAAGCTCTCCTCTGTTTAATCTGTGATTTTGGCACTTGTGGTCAAGTGCCATCGCTTTGGGGTCACAGAGCAGCCTCACAGAGACCAGATCTGAGGTTGGACATCCTCAAGGAGGAAAGGCCCAACCCAGAGACCCCAAACCATGCTGGGGGCCGTTGTTAAACTCCTCCAAGACATCATCTGGAATTATTTGATTTGTCAAAGAGTAAAACTGCTTTCTCACTGCTTCTGGGGTTTGTTCTTTTATTATTAGAACCCCGTGCTGTCTTGTGCCAGTGAGTTGCTGGGTTTAATCATCAGCCATCTGTAGAGAAGTGGCTCCTTTGACCGGTTTTAATTTCCTTGCTTTCAATTCCATCGGGCTGGATCACGAGTCAGAACAAATTACAGCTTCTTGACTGATTTCTCTGCTGATCATTTTGTCTGCAGCTCTTACTCACCACCCCTCAGCAACGAACCCCTGGTATTTTTAACCTGCTCCTCTTTTGTGTCTCTCCTTCTCTCCCTTTTCTATTTTGACAGAGGGTGAGTGGAGCTGAAGGGTTTCGTATTTAGCCAGTCTCACGAGGTACCCCCAGCATTATTCCCGTTTTCTTCCTGAATGTATTCTGACTCCATTTCTCTATTTTGGGGAGGATCATCCCTGCACAGGGAGCTGTCCATCAAGGACACAGCTTTTTTTGGAGCAGAAACCCTGCGTGGTGCCCACCAATCTGGGCTCTTCAAAGGCAGCATCACCTGCTGCCTGTGCTTGGTGACATCAGCCAGTCTCATTAGTACAGGGATAATTAAACCTCCATTAGCCTAAACCATCACTGGGGTTTTTTTACCAATTTGCTCCCACGTCCATCACCTGTTTTTTAACCAAATTTGACCTGGATGATTCCTTCTTCCTCCACTTTAACAAAAACTGGTATTTTCCCTCTTGTCCACCTTTTTTCTACTTATCCCATCACTTTATCTTTCCATTTCTCAGCAGAATTCTGGGGTTTCTTGCTGGTTTTGCTATTTTTTAATATTTTTTCTATTCTGGAAAGCTGCTGGTTTCTCCATGAGCCACGATCACCCTGAAGCCTGGGAAATCCATCCCATATTCACAGTCCACGGTAACACTTCAGTCTGGAGGAGGTGAGAAGCCACTTGTACATCCAAGGTGACACAGAAACCTTGAAAATTGGGATTTTTGCACTTTGTTGGATGTTTTCATGCTCCCAGGGAGACGTGGTTGGTTTGTATCTTTTTAGGGATGTCATTGGTGTTAGGGCTGAGAAAATTGTGATTGTTCATCCTGGAGAAGAAAAGCTTTGGGGTGACCTAACTGTGGCCTTCCAGGACCTAAAAGGGAGGTGACAGGAAAGATGGAGAGGGAATATTTCCAAGGGTCTAGAGTGACAAGGCAAGGGGAATGGCTTTAAAATGAAAGAGAGTAGATTTAAATGGGATATTAGGTGGGATATTAGGGAGAAATTCTTTATTCTGAGGGTGGTGAGACCCTGGCACAAGGTGAGAAGATCCCTGGAAGTGTCCAAGGCCAGGTTGGACAGGGCTTGGAGCAACCTGGGACAGTGGAGGGTGCCCCAAGAGCCCTGAGAAGGGTTGTCAGGTAAACCCTAAAAACCTGAGGTCAAGGCCATCTCCAAAGTTGTGCTGAGCTGGTTGAGGGTACAAAGCTCCTGAGAGTTCATCCTAAAAATTCCCTGTCCCTGGGAGTTCCAGGGTTTGCCATGTCCAAAACTGCAGGGAGTGGCACCTGGGGGTTCGTGGTGGACACGGCAGTGCTGGGTTGAGGTTGGGTTAAGGTTAAAGGTTCAGGGTTAAGGTTTGGACTTGGTGATCTCAGAGGTTTTCCCCAACTCCTGCGACTCTGGGAAGTGTCGGGCAGCCCCTGGGTGGGGACACGTGACAAAAGGCAAGGTGGCTTCTTGTCCTCTCCCACCAGCAGCTCCTCCAGACCTTCCCTTAACTGGTCACACTGAGTTGGACTTGTCCCAGTGGCCTCACTTTGCAGCTCTTCAGAACAGTTTCAAGGAGTCTTTAAAATTGCTGATTTCTTCCAAAAATAAAAATATTTCAGGAAACTTGTCCTGTTCATGACCAAGCTTGCCAACCCCACCTGAAAATACCCGTCAGTCTCTCCATTTATATGCACTGCTTCCTCAAATATCTGTATCTCACAATTAAGTTACCAAATACCTCAATATTTGATGGTGTTTTGGGGTTTATTCACAGCACAACGGCTCCTGGAGTTGGGCTGTTTCGTGCAAAAGTGCATCAAGCTCCACGGTGGGCAGGACATTTCGGAAAACACCTTCCCCACCTATTTTTAAAAGTTTAGACACTGGAAAGTAACTCGTGACTCCACATGTGTTTGATTCCCTCAAATCTCACGAGTTCTGGGAGAAGGAGGGAGGAGGAGGAGGAGCAGAGTCCTGATGTCTGAGGTGCAGATTTCTTGATGTCTTCCAGGTTTGTAGGGTCGGACTTGTGCAGCTCCAGCTGCCAGGAGCCCACTGAGAAGGAAAGAAGGTGAGGACAGGATGGGGAAACATCTCACGGAGATGAACTCCATCCATGAACCTTCTGCAGGGCTTTCCCACCACCTGACCTGGCTGAAGGTCCAGTTCCAGCCCAAACTCAGGGGTGGGAGCACAGCGATCCCTTTTTGGTGGGAAAAGCAGGAGTGGGAAAAGATGGGCCAAATCCTCCTCCCAGGAGAGCCAGGACTTCTGAACTCACCCAAATATCGCCAACACTGAGCAGTCCCTTCCTGCCACAGGGCTGTGGCCACAAAGTTCCTTTCTCCTCCTGTCCACGGATTCCTGGGAAGTTCTGCAGGAGCTTAACCAGTGCCTGAAAGGAGAAATAACCTTTTTAGTGGGTCCCACTGTAGCTCCAGGATTTAACCCTTCCCTTGGTGAATAAAGGAATTTTCCAGGCTCTGGACCAGCTCATCCCAGGTGTGACACCAGCAGGACAATGGCACGTGGGTGACCCAGTGCCCTGTGAAGACCCAAGCACCTTTGGTACCTGCAGAGAAAGATTATAATCCTTTTTCACTTTAAAAAAAAAAAAAAATCCCAGCTGCCAACGGGGCCAAGCCCTGCAGATTTCACTCCCTCCTTACTCCACGGAGCCAACAGGATTTCTGGGCAGGATCAAAGCCAAGTAGGGCTGTTCAGAGGCAAAGTTCATCAAGCCCTGTGATTTCCTCGCCTTTTCCCATGAAAAAAAAAAAAAAAAAAACAACCCCAAAAAACCCCTCAACTCCAGCAGGGCCCAGCTCTGCTCCTCTGCAGGCTGCAGCCAAATCCAACCCACATTAAGGGAGTTGCTCCACATTCATATTGAAAAGGGGGCGCTTGCCAACCTCCTTTACGTGCCTTAAACTCCTTGTTCTAAACTCCTGCAGCACTGGCCTGGGGAAAGGATTGTGTGCAGGAATATGTTTGTGCAGTGCCTGGCACTGGGAGGGGGTTTCTGGCTCATGACTGGGATTTGTAAGCAGCTCCTGCGAGGCTTGTGAAGCATTTGAAGTCTGGTTTCCTTGGGAAACTTGGTTTAGCTGATTATGTCGAGCGTCTCCATCCGCTCGTTTTCCTCCCCTCCAACTCCCTGAACCCCTCGGCCAATCCCGGCCCACGCTGGCAGGAAGATAAAAGTTTCGGGGAGATTAAGTTGTATGAAAATAAGGGCACAGGTAGGGGAAGGGAACAACAACAAAAAAGAACCTTATTACTGCATTTGCCTCCTTTTCCCCCGGGAGAAAAGGGAGCTCAGCCCTTGTCAGAGAGCCCACAGAGGAAGGGGGAAGGCGCACCGAGCATCATTAGCACCTTTTCCCACTGAATTTCTCGCTGTTAAAGCCACGATCCTTCATGCCCAGGGCTTGGAAACAGCTTTTTAAAACAGTGGGAAGATTGGGAGGATGTGGGCTTGATTTTTGGCCCTGTAAACACGAGGCTGAGAGCAAACCCGAGAGATGCAGGCCCAGCTTTTTCTTCCAAATGCTCCAAATTCCATGGCAAAATTCCCTCAGTGGAATCAGAGGATCACAGGATGGTTTGGGTTGGAAAAAAGAGATCTGGTTTCAATTCTCCTGCCATGGTCAGGGACACCTCCCACTATCCCAGGTTCCTCCAACCTGGCCTTGGGCACTTCCAGGGATATCCAGGGGCAGCCACAGCTTCTCTGGGCACCCAGGACCTCACCACCCTCACAGCCAAAAACTTCTCCCTAATATCAAATCTAAACTTTCTTTCAGCCTAAATTCATTCCCCCTTAGGAATGAACATCATGAAATCCATCAATATCCCAGCCTGGGAGCTCAGCCCTTCCCCAAATCCCCCCATGGACATCGCAGATCCAGGCACCGACCTCCCCCCGCTCCTCACACGTCAGGAAAAGACCCTAATTCGTGACTTTTTGCCCCATTTTGATCCGTGTATTTGGATGCTGGGCCAGAAACCATCTGCAGGTGTCACTCCTGCACGCGAAGTGGAGGCGCCGGGAGGGAGCTGGGGACAGGTGGCCACCCGGCAAGTGCATTAAGACATCATAACTTCGACTAATTTGTAAACAGGCTGAGAGGACATCCACCCTCCCTGGAAGGGCGAGAAGTGGCTCTTTAAACCCCGGGGATGTGACCTCTTGTCCTCTCTGTTTATAAGAGGGAGGAGAAGAGACCGGGAAAGGGAAGAAAAAAGAAAAAAAAAGGAGGGAGAAAGGGAGAGAAAGTCAGACTTGTTGCCGTGTCAAAACCTGCCCCCCACCATCAGCTTTTGTGATGAAAATGGTGAGGGACACTCTGCAGCTCCTGGTTCTCGCTCTTTGTCATTCAGGCTTTGCAAGGGAGAGCTCCTTTCTGTTTATTTATCAGCCGGGATCCCTTGTCAACACCTCACTTGACTGAGGTTTTAGCACCTTGGTGGGGTTTTATGTTTTTTGGGGGTTTTTTTTAACTGCCTCTGCCAAATCTTTCTGGTCTTTTCCTCCCCTGGGCGCAGGCAGATCTTTTCTTCCACTAATTCTGCAAGAACTTTTTTTTTCTCTGCTTCTCCTGCAGCAAAGCACCAGCCGCTGCCCAGCCAGCCCTTGACGGTGAATTTTGGGGTGCACGGGAGATATTCCCATTATTCTTTATTTATTTAATTATTCATTATTTCTTATGTCACCGTTTCCCACCTCTGGCCCCCTCCAAGCTCGCCTTCCCCGTCTTGTGCCTGCACCACACCCACCACAACTTTTCCACTGGGACCTTTCCATTAAGCTGTTTTAAAACAAACCTAATGCCAAAAAAATTTATCTAAAATATATACATTTTTGTTTAATTTTATATACATTTATCATTTTTTTTTTTAGAAAAGTTCTGCACTTTTAAAACACATTTGAAAGGTTTGGAGACCTTGACCAAGGCACTGCTGCAGTATCAGGCAGTAACTGTAGATGCTCCTGTGCGCTCAGATTTTACCCTACGTTCCTATTTAGCGATTTTAATGTATCTTAATTAACTCGCTCTGTGGCTGAAGAGAAGACACTCCAGTCTGGGCAGTTTTTCAGTCCAGTGCTTGTCAGCAGCCCAGAGTAATCCCTGTTTAAAATGCATATTGATTTGCAAACACGAGGCTGAATCCCAACATTCATCTCCAGCGATGCTATCACTTGAGTTTCAAAGAGGGGGGGTTAGGAGCGAGTTCACAAAGGGATCAAATTCTGGTTTAAATTTTAAATTTATTTTTTTTTCCCCTTTGTTTGCACCTGCAGCAGGAGTGTGGCCAGCCCTTTGAAAAGGAGTGATTTGAATTGGGTGTTAGAAAGGGATTAGAAAATTTCAACATCAGTGCATCCATGATTTAATAAATAACTGTTCATCTTATTGTTCTTTCTGCCTCACAAACACTTGGCTTTCCTCCCCTTTTTTCTTCCCTTAATCCCATGTATATCTCCACCCACAAAATAAATAAAGATAAATCAGAGGGAGCTGAGTAAAGGAACTGCAATTTTAAAGCCGGTCTTTAGGTGTGAATATGGAGGAAATCTTTATAAAATCATAGACTATTTTTTGGTTGGAAGGGCCATTAAAAATCATCTAATTCCAATTAATGCTGGACTTCAGCTTTCTGGATTTTGGGCATTTTGGTGAAGGCAGTTAATGAAGTAGTTACTGAAAGAGGGGCAGAAAACAAGGACCCCCAAAAGGATGTTTTATTCCATCACCAAGGTGTCTTCACTTCCAAGGCATTGAACCCCTCCGGAGGTGCAGCTTTTAATGAGCTGCCATCCCTTTAGGGGCTGGGACTGGGCAATGGGGATGTGGCCACAAAGGGCTGCAGGATTTGCCCCCAGGAGCCAAAATACCTGACCCTAAAAGGCTTGTCTCAAAGCATTATTCATTACTATTATTATTGTTATTATTGTTGTTGTTATTCTTATTATTATTATCATCATCATCATCATTGTTATTATGATAAATAATGATAACAATAACATAAATGTTATAAATAATGATGATAAATAATTATAATAATGATTATATTATCATTATTATCATTATTTTTATTCTCTTGGAAAGATTTCATTTCAATATTTCTATTATTATTATCATTATAATTATCAATTATCATCATTATTATTTATCATTATAATGATGAGATGATATAAATATAATTATAAATAGTAATGATTATAATAAATCATGATAATAATGATGACATTATCATCATTATTATCATCATTATTTTTATTCTCTTGGAAAGATTTAATTTCAATATTTCAATATTTCAATTACTATGAGGATCCTCAGTTCATATTTTGGGTTATTTTCTCTGTCATTCTGGAGTTCTCAATGAGCCAGAAAAGCAGGACTGCTCCTTATGGACTCAGATTTGACTTTGAATGGTCCGTTTGCCTTCAAAATAAATCAGTTTTTCCCCAAATCTCATCCTCTAAAGAAGATCCCAGATTATCCTCCACACCACTCATTTTTTCAGAGGAAGATCCCAAATTATCAACAACACCACACATTTTTCAGAGGAAGATCCCAAATTACTCTCCACAGTGCTCATTTTTTTCGGAGGAAGATCTGAAAGTGGAGACTTTGCTGGTGGACACCACCTGGAAAAGTCTCCCTCACCATCATCCAAGCTGTGATTCCCCTTGACCACGACCCCAAGAGGTGATGGAAAGTTCTGGAGAAGATCCCAGAGCCACAGAATCATAGAAGGAATGGAAGGAACCTTAAAAATCGCTGTGTTCCATCCCCTGCCACGGACAGGGACAGACCAGGTGACTCCGAGCCCCGTCCAGCCTGGCCTTGGACACTTGTGATGGATGACAGTGACCAAGGCAGTGGGTTTGGGAGGCAGAGACAAAGAGCAGGAGCAGGAGCAGGACAAGGACAAGGACAAGGAGCAGGACAAGGACAAGGACAAGGACAAGGACAAGGACAAGGACAAGGACAAGGACAAGGACAAGAAGTGTTTATCTGGACGAAGATGTGGTACTGACTGCTTGGACTTTCCAACTCTCCTTCAGTCTGACAGAGCCCACCCACGCTGGGTTCCCATCTGCTGTCACTTACCAGGGGACACTCGGGTGAAGACCCTGCTGTCTCCAGTGGCCAACAGATCTTTCCTTGCCTAGGAACCTGCCCTGCCCGAGGGCATGGGGTCAGGGCAAGGGTGATATTGTCCCCACTGTTGATGGGCAGGTGACAGGAGAGGTGACACCAGCCCAGAGCCCTGGCCGTGCACAGAGGGGGTCAGAGAAGAGGCAGCACCCACCATCCGCCCTCTCACCTTCCAGGGCAGGTCTCTACAATCCTTCCACCCAGCAGTTCTCTGAGAACGCTGTCCCTCCACCAGGGACACGGACACGTCCCCTGCTGTGGTCCCTGCCAGCTCCTCCGGGATGGGGAAAGGAATGCAGGGCCCTGGTGATGCCTTGGGAAGGCTGAGCTGGAACAAAGACTGGACACAGCTGGAGAATAAAGGAGAGATTTCTTAAAAGGCCTTTAAGGACACACCTTGGGCAGGACAAGAGCCTGGCCAGGGCTACACCCAAGGTGGACCCAAAATGGTCACAAAATGGACAAAATGGTCACCAGGTCTCACACTTTGATAAGTTTTAGTCCATTTGCATCTTGGGGTTGAATTGTCCAATTCCAGCTGCAGTTGATGCAGTCCCATCCTTCTTGTTTCCTCCCTTCAGCCACCGTTGTTTGTGCTTTGGGGCCTGAACACTTGTGCCAGTTGTCCTTGGTGTGCAGCAGGAGAAGGATTTGTTTTGTGTCCCTGCTGTGTGCAGAGAGCTGAGTGACACTGACTGTGAGCTCAGAGCTGCACCCCTGGGCACCGCAGAGTCTGAAAACACGAAATCTAGAGCTGAAGGCATCACTGCTGCTGCAGGTCCCCGCTCTCCGGGTGCGTTTTCCACCCAGCCTTTTCCCTCCCCAGGTTCGTTCTCCCGCTGTACCGCTAGGTGGGCCAAAGCTACACCGGTGAGAGTCCCACCCGTCCCGCGGGACACGGGCAGGGCAGGTGGCTCTGCCTCACCCCAGGGGACAGGACACGGAGGGAAGGAGCAGGAAGAGGTGTCAGAGAGCCCCAAGTTCCTCCTCGAGGCTCGCTGTCATTTAAGCCCTATCAGGAGAGGTGTGCTGTCCTGAGGAAGTGACCATCCCAGGGAGAGGAACCCAGCTGGGACAATGCCACATCACAGAGGGGTGGCAAAGGAGCAGAGCCACCAGCACGCATTCAAACCCTGTCTTTGTCACCTGCTGCCCTCCTAAATCACCTCATTGGTGGCCAGGACCTGTTTGGGCAGAGCCTGGAATGGAAGGAAGAGTCAGCACTGGCGCTCACTGTGGGAAAACTAGAGGCGCACAAAACACGAGAGGGGACCCTCCTGAAAAATGACATTTTTGTCACCCGGGGTTGGGCAGCAGAAATGTGAAAGTCTGCGTCTCAAATTCCAAAGGAAAGATCGCCACCCACGGCAGAGCTGCTCTTTGGAAGCTCTGCCTCCATCCCTCTGATAGATCACATCCCTCCTGCCCTCCTGGGGTCATTCCAGCACTGGATTTTACACTTTCAGCCACCCTCCATTTCCCTTAGCAGCTCCGAGATCAGAAAGATAACACAATTATACAGAAATTTCTGAAATGGGGCTCCAGGAGCGGCCAAAATTCCAATTACCCGTGGAATAACCTGGGCACATCCCAGCCAGGGGTGTTTCAGTCAAATGTTTGCTGCTCCCTTTCATGTCAGCTGTCCCCTCCCGGCTGAGGACATTTCTTTGAAGCCTGAAGAGCTGAGAAACGCGCCCAAATTTTCCCTTGATTTGCTCAGTGCTATCAGTGCCTCCCCAGGGCCCAGGGAAAGGTCCGTGGCCTGTGGGCATCTCAGCCAGCTCCAGATCCCTGGGGATGAGTCCAGAGCACACCTCAAACGCAGGAATGCAGCTCCAGGAGGAACCCACCCCACCTCCACAGGCTGGGATCATTGCTCAGGTCTCCCCTGACCCCAGGGAGGGTTGGACAGACAGGGGGAAGAGGAGGAAAGGTGAAATCATTTTAATAAAAAACTCCTCTCCAGCATGGGAGCAACCTCTACTTCTGGGGCAGTCTTGACAAGGGGACACGAATTTAGCGCCACAATCCACCTTTGTCACCAATTCTGCCACGGAGGCACCTCCCCAGCCATGTGTTGCCCATGTCCTGCTCAGCTCCCCACACTGATGAGGTGGATTTTCCCCAGATTGTCCCTCTCTGTGCTGCTGTGACTCCTGGATGTGTGAGTGACAGGCTGAGATGGATCTGAGTCTTAAGGGACATTAAAAGTGGAAGATTTAAAATGGCACAAGTGACAAACCCTGACCTCCTTCACCCCAGGACTCCAGATAATCCAGAATCCCAGCACTTGGATAATTTCATACAATTAAGATAGAAGAGGTTTATTATATTTTGATATCTGGGTCTTTCACATGCTCTGGGGGCTGCACAGCAGGGTTGGCTTTAGGGAGGGTTGCAGAGCTGCCTGGTGGGGATTTATTGGTTCTCCCAGTGCTTGAGAGAAGTTTTTTACTAAGAAACGAGCCAGTTTGGGCTTCTGGGCACAGCAGGGAGTTCTCCCACTGCCAGGGTAGATGTACCATCCCTGAAGAGCTGAGGGTGATGTAAATCAGCACAGAGTGAGTAAAATGTGAGTGGGGGAGATGAGGCACAGCCCAGCCAGAGCCAATTCCAGCTGAAATTTGCAGAAGCAGAAAAATCATCGGAGCTGACCAGTGGGAGTTCAGGTAGGAAGGAGGGAAGGGGCGAATCACATCCGTGTCCTCCCCTAAAGTGAAACAAAACCTTCTTCCCCACAAGGAGCCCGCCCTGGCTCTGGCTGGGGGTGATGAGGGTGATCTTCCCATCCTGAAGCCTCTTCCATGGAGGGCACAGGGACAAGGAGAGCAGCAGGAGTGACTCAGGAGGTATTTGAGAGCTGTGACCAGTCTGGATCCTTCCAAAAAACTCCCTCCTGGCCCCCTCACCTCTTTTCTCTGGGGTGAGAGCACCCTGGATGTGCCTTTTTTGAGCGTGGGTGAGCTCAGCTGCTCCCCGTGGTGGCTGCCTGCTCTGGGGATGGCTCATGTTCCTAAATCCAGCTCTCCTGACACGCTCAAGTGGCCCCTGGAGATGCCAGCTGGGCCGTCGTGGTGAGCAAGCAGGACAGAAGCAGCAGTGTCTTCATGAGACATTCCAGCCCCTCGTGACAATGAGTCCATGTCCCTTTTCCCTGTGCCAGCTGGGTCACCCAGCTTGTCCAGCTCCTGCTCTTGCAGCAGGCGGGGTTCTTGTGGGATCATGGAATCCTGGAATGGTTTAGGTTGGAAGGGGCTTTTGAGGCCATCCCATTCCACCACCCCAGGTTGCTCCCTGTCCAACCTGGCCTGGGACACTTCCCAGGGACAGTCACAGCTTCTCTGGGCAACTTGTCCCCTCAAAAATTCCCTCCAAACTCCCCGGATATTGGTGAGGAGAGAAGCAGCCAAAGCCACGCTGCTGTCACTGCACTGAGGGCCAGCTCCTGCCCTTCACAAGCGTGAATGTCTGAACGATTCACGAACATTTGGGGCGAAAAAATGGATCAGCCCGGCCCTAAACCAGGGAAAAAAACCTGCAGATGTGGGCGGCCAAACGAGCAGTGCCACCTCCCCGCGGCTGTCCCGCATCCCTAAAACCCGTGGCACCTTTTTGACCGGCTCCAATAGCCTGCAAAACCTCGGAGCTTCAGAAGTCACCTCGCTAATAGATAACCCATCACCGGGAGCATTCTGAATAACCATCAGAGGTACCCCCAGAAAGCTTTGTTTTGTTTTGTTTTATTTTATTTTTTTAAATCAGCGTCATTCAAAGCCGCTGGCGTCAGAGCGAGCGGCGGTGCTGCCGTGCCGGGGGAATCCAGCCCAATCCCGGGGCTGTGCGTGTGTCTGGGCGCCCCTGACAAAGTGGATTATCTCTCTCTCTCTCTCTCTCTCTCCATCCTCCTCCCCGAGCGCCGGCAGCTGCGGAGCAAAGAGAGAGGGGGGAAAGAAAAAAAAAAAGGGAGAGTGAGCTGAATTTGTACCTCCAGGTAAAGTTTGCTTCCTGGAGGGAGGGGCAGAGGCTTTGGGAGATGTTTAAAGCTCTGCCCAGAGAACAAAAGGAGGGGAGATTAGCTCGACCCCGGGAAGGGATGTGTCCCCTTGGCCGGGACCCCCACGCCCGGGCTCTCTGTGTGTGTGTGTGTGTGTGTGTGTGTGTGTGAGTTGTGAGCGCGTGTTCCCGTCTGCAGCGTGAGCAATTCCACTTGAAAAGACGGAGAAATCCCCTCCCTTTGAAAGCCGCCGTGTTTTGGCTCTTCCCGGTAATGCCATAATTGGATGGGATTTTCTCTAATACACAGGGAAAGTCCTTAAGATGATTTTTCACACACCGCCACCCCCCTCCTCCTTCTCCTCCTCCTCCTCCTTCTCCCTCATCCCACCTTATGCAATAAAACTCCCTCCTCCAACCCCTTGGGCTGCTCTGGGGGGGGTTTGGGAGCTGCTGAAGGAGCTGAGGGGGGTGGGATGGATTTAATACCCTGGCTATAATTGCAGCATCAACACCGCGGGGATTTGCCGGGAGAGCCGCGCGGAGCATCCGTTCCCCCCCTCTGGAAGCCGCCGGGATCAGCCCGAGCTCGGCTCCGCGGAGCGATTAAATCTCGCAGCACTTGCCAGAGCTCACATTTGCAATCGCTTGTCATCCAACCCGAAAGGAAAATAATCAGGGCCCGACCCCCTGCCAAATTCCCAGCGATTTAAATATCCCCGAATGAACTGCATTTCTAGTATAATTTCACTAGAATGAATCTATCTCTCCATCTCGCTCCACACAAACATATCTTTATATGTATGCATGTAAAGCCCTGTGTGTGTAAATGGAAATATTCCCTACTCAGGGAAAATATAAACGCGGCTCTTAATGAGGATGAAAGCGCATTTTGATTTGAGCTAATGCGGGGTTTGCAAGGCTTCCCCCAACAAAGTCATTAAAAAAAATTGTACCTCTCTTTGTTCCCTGCGAGCCACAGAATTTTTTTTTTCTGATTCGCAGATAAAAATTAAAAATGAGTCAAGGGAATAAATAAAATCTCCTCCAGCTCTCTGAACCCTTAAAAAAATAAATAAAAAAGTGACAAAACCCAGAAAATAATAATAATAATAAAAAATAACAGGCAGCAAACAACTAAACCACAAAAAAAAAAAAAAAAAAAAAAAAAAAAAAAAAGGAAAAGAGGATAGTTGTTGTTATTCCAGGGAGAAAATATCTCCTCGCTCCTGCCGTGCCTCCATCCCCTGTTTTCGCCTCTCCAGCCCCCTTTCAAATGAGCCAGGGGAAGGGGGACGCCTGTCAGCTCTGGGTGACACTTGCTCCCAACCCCAGCCGGCTTTAACCAATATGTTCCAGAGGAGCAGCAAATCCGACACCGCGGAGCAGGAATCGAGGAGCTACATCTTTATAATAATAATATTAATAATGATTCTCCCCCTCGTCCCTCCCCCCTTTTTTTTTTCCCTCCTTTCCACCCCATGGAAAAAAAAAATCCGAATTTTTGGGACCGCCGAAATCACCCCCCACCACCGGCGCTGAAAAGACAGAAATTGGGACAATATGTAGAGAGAGAAATTAAAAAAAGAGCTCAATTACTGCTGCCCTGTGGGGTGGATCTGGTGGATGAAGTCGTTCGCAGCAGCGCCTTCCCAATGTCCGGGGCTGGGATTCCTGGAAATTGGGATGATCTGAAGGAGCCCTTTGGAGATTTGCATGGAAGAAATCGAGTTTTTAGCAGATGTCTTCAGTGGAGCTCTTGGATCTGTGACTGCTTGGACTGGTGGGGAAGGGGTTTGCGTGCCTGGGGGGGTGTCTGCGTGCCTGGGTGGAAATCCTCTTTTTTTTTTTTTTTTTTTTTTTTTTTTTCTCCATGAAAAAAGGAGGAAAAAAAGCCCCCCAAAAGGAGACACAACCGAAAAGTTTCTAGAAAGTTGGTTCAAATGCATCCCAACCGTCCCTGTGAGGAAATGGGGCTTTGAGGAGAAGAAGAAGAAGAAGACAGGATGGCAAGAAGGAGAAAATTGAGAAAATAATAATTTTTAAAAGAAGAAGAAAAACCTTTCACTTTTTTTTTTTTTTTTTTTTTTTTTTTTTTTTTTTTTTTTTGCATTTTAGTAGCTTCGACCCAGGGAGTGAAATCCGGGCAGGTTGTTATAGCTACCCAAATCCACAGGGGTCCCCCCTGTCTATTTAAACCCCCTAAATCTCCCTTCCCCTTTTTAAAACTACATTTTATCCCTTGGCTTGTGGGCCAACGTGCCCCCTAATGAGTATTAAAACACTATCTCCTTGCAATTAGCTCATTCCTGACTTCACGCTCCTGATTGACAGAACAAGCCAAAGCATCAGAATTCTCCCTTTGGCAATAAGTGCTGATTGGGTCCTTTTTAAGAGAGCTACTTCAAACTTTTTTTTTCTTCTTTTTTTTTTTTTTTTTTTTTTTTTAATATTTGCCTTCAGTGTCTTGGCTGAGAGAAGAGTTTTTTACCTCTCTGAGATTTTTTTTTTTTTTCCTTGAGAGTAGTAGAGGAAGCAAGAGAGGATTTACCTGGTCGGGCTGAGTTCACTTCATTTGACTTTTTTTTTTAAATTATTGTTATTATTATTATTATTATTATTATTATTATTATTTAAATAATCATCCTGCCTCAGAAGAAAGGAAGGTTTTTGGCAACTCTGGTTAAAAAAAAAAAAAAAAAAAAAAAAAAAAAAAAAAAGACAACTTTTCATCAATGGCCTCTTTTGGATATTTCCTGTTTCTTTGTGGGTTGAGTCAGGCTCTGTCAAGTTACCCAATCTGGTGGTAAGTTTTATTCTTCTTTTTTTTTTTTTCGCTCATTTTCATTTATTTTTTTCCCCTCCTCTGTTTTCTCTACAACCCCTGCGCTTAAAGATGACTTGAAATTCTCCTTTCGTTGCCACTCAGCTAAAAGAGGTGGGATTGTTCCAGCGCCAGCAAGTTCTTAGAACCTGCATTTCACCTCTTTTATTTATGCATTCACTTTGTTTATTTTGACTGGGTTATACCTGATCTCTCTTTCTCCTACTGTAAAGGAGAGAGAGAGAGCGAGAGGGAGCGATCGGAAAGTTTTGTTGTTTCTTTTTTTTTTTTTTTTTCCCTGAGTGCTTTGATCCTCTCCTGTGAAGAACAAAAGGCGCTGCCTGAATTAAAGAGATAATGATACAAGTTGACATGAGCATTTCAAGGTGATTTCGAGCTAGTCAGGTGGAAGGAAGCGGGGGGGGGGGGGAAGGAAGAAAACTTTTGGGTGTTTTGTTGTTGTTTTTTTAATATATGTATTTCTTCCCCTTTCGCTTTAAGGAATATCGAGGTGTAAATTATATATATATATGTATATATATATATAAAATAGGGGGAGGAAATGGGAAGAAAGAGAAAGGAGGTGAAAGCTCCGCAGGCTGGGCTGTGGGAAGGCAGAGCAGGGAGCGGGGACGGCGCTGGGGGAGATGCTACGGGCGCAAAATCCGCGGCTCCTGCACTCCCTTTTCCCCGGCATGCGACGCTTATTTTTTTTTTTTGGGGGGGGGGGGGGGGACAATCGCCTCTCCCGGTTTTTTCTCCTTCCTCCGCGCTTTGCACCCTACGCCTTTAAGAGCTTTTTCTCGCTCGCTACCCCCCACAAAAAAAAAAAAAAAAAAAAAAAAAGGCAAATGGTGCTGGGCAAGGCATGTAAGTGCACGATCTGCTCTAATTACCCCGCGGAGGTAATTGCGCTCGGGGAAGCCCTAACACGGTGAGGGAGGGAGGCTCCTGCTCCGCGGGGCTCCGCGGGATCAGCCGGGGGGGGCTCCGCGTTGCCCGCAGCTCCGAACCCCCCCCCTAAAAAAAGAAAAAATAATATTCATCATCCCCGTCCTCTTAATTAATTTTTCAAGCGCGTTTAATGCTTTGCTCTCCCCCCCAACCCCGCCGCGGGTGCGGGATGCGCGGTCGGTGTCCCCCCTCCCCACCCCTGTCCGGCGGTGCAGAGGTGAGGGTGTTGAAGGCAGCAGCCTCTCCAACTATTTCAGGTATGTCTGAAAGCAGGGAATTCGTTGGGATGGGAGAAGGAAAAAAAAAAAAAAAGGCAATAAAATGCAAATACGTTCTTGGGAAGACAGGCGGCGAGAGCACCTGGACGGGAGTCATTAAAAAGCAATCTTTTATTCCCAGCCACCATCTAACTTATAATTAGAAACTCTGCTCGCATTCCTGATTGGAGAAAGGGGAACGCATTCCTCTGATGCCGACAGAAATATTTCGCCTGTCACCCCGGCGAGGGGAGCGCGGTCCCCCCTGTCCCCCTGCCTTGTCCCCTCTGTCCCCGAGCTGCGGGAAAATGGGGGGGAAAACCCTGGGAAAAAGGAGCTGGGCAGAGGGGCAGGAGGTTTCTCTCCAAGCCGAGGCATCAGGTGTGCGCGGGGAGGGGGCGGCAGCGGCGGCGCTTTGGGGTTTGGGGATTGTTTTTTCTGTTTTTCATTCTCCCCCGTCCTTGCCCGGTGCCAAGCAGCGGTTTCAGACGGTTCTTTCGCAAGGAGAAACCCCCCTCAGGCCATGGAAATGCAAAGGAGGCTCGGGTTGGGGTGGGGGAGTCGCGGCGGAGGCCGAGGGATGTTGCATTGGCTGCCGAAATTCCCCCCCTCCCTCGCCCTCCCGCCACCCCTTTCCCTCTTTATTTATCCTCAGCTTTTCCCTCTTTATTTATCCCCAAGCCAGATATGAACCCACGGCCACCCCCGTGGCTGGGGATGGGGAGCAGCCCTGGGAAAATGTGGGAATGGGGGCCTGGAAGTGGCGCTGGGGTCCCCGGGATGCACATCCCGACGACGGGAGGGAAGTTCCTTTTCTGCTAGGCCAGCCCGGCTGTTCCCAAATTTACCAAATCTGAATCCGTGCCGCTTTATTGGATTTTTTTTTAATTGAATTTTGTTCTGTTCTTTCTTTTGGTTGTTGTTGTTTTGGGTTTGTTTTTTTTTTCCTGGAAGAGAGAACCAGGAATTTTTTAGTCTGGTCATGCAAGCAGCAAACATCCCATCCCAACCATCTCTGTCTAAAAGCCTCACGGTGATTTGGGTGCTTGGAGCAGAAAATCTGTCATTTACCACCCCCAGATCGTGCCCCCCTTCCCCCCTAATCGTTTCTAATTAAAGCATCAACTCCTCCTAAAGCACACGGGGCTGTGGATGTTTACACTTTGAGAAAATCGGTGCAAAAAAAAATGTATATAAAAAAAAAAAAGCAAGGGCTGAGAAATGATGTTTTCCTGTGGGTTTTGCTTAGTTGTTGTCCCGAAATTAGGGGAAATGTAAATTTCTCGGGGGGATCAAGTGTTGCTGTGAGTTCTGCCTACATCTCACAGCTCCTTCTTTTTTGAAATTGCTGTTCCCACCATGGCACAGGGGCACCTGTTTAAATCAGACCAAGCAGGTTCCCACATTCCCTGGGAGCTTTGGGGAAAATTCAGGGGGAAAAAAAAGAGGGAAAGGATCCCTTGGAGCAGTGATGCTCCCACGCTCCCTCTGTGACGATGCTCCGTGAGTTCCTTAAAACCAGCAAAAAATGCATTTACAGGCAGAGGCTTTGACAACAATGGTTTAAAAACAATCAAAACAGAGGGGCTGATTCCCATCGGGATTGATGAGTTTTAGGGATGTTCTGGTGGGGGATTTTTTTTGTGCCACAGGAACCCCACAGGACTTTCTCCAAGAGCAGGACTGAGCTGCTCAAACTAAAGCAGCTCCTGGGAGCGGCAACAGGCTCTTCCACACCCAGGGGGCCAGATTAACAGCAAAAATCAGATAGTTTTTGGGTTTTGCTTCTCAAGTGTTGGTGCTGTTCATTTTTTGGTTTGTTAAAAAAAAAAAAAGTATAATAATAATTTAAAAAAGTGAGGTTGGAATGAGTGAAGGAAGGCTGAGGGAATTCTGAAGCAAAATTCGTGGGTAGGGGAGGGTTAAGTGTGACCTGTTCCCTGTCCTGGGGGAGTCTGGGGTCTGTGGGGAGTCACAGGAGCAGCACAAACAGAATTTAAACTTTTTCCAGCTGACTTGCACTGCCTTGACCCACTCCATATGGAATGGGGGGGGGGGGAAAAAAAGCCTTTAATTTCATTTATTTTATTTTTTTAAAAATCTCTGCTAAGTGGCCTGGCTTGGTCTGAACAGAGCCAGTGGGCAGAAATGATGCAGAAGAGAGAAGGGTTGGGTTCAGGAGGGGAAAAAATACTAATAAAAATTACCACAGAGCTTCCATGATGGGAATCTCAATCTCCTGCAGCCCAGGATGCTGCTCCTAGGGGAGACGATCCCAGGAGGGGCTGAATTGGAAGTACAGGGAGACCTCTTTGCTGTAGGAAAAACTAACTGGCATCACTTCTCCTGGGTGTGAGGCAGCTTTGGGACGTGCGTCGTTAAATTCTGTGCCTGGAGAGGGATGGGAAGAGGAGTTCTAGAGGAACAACAGGTTTGGGGTTTGGTGTGGTGGCATCGCTCTGGGCAGCAGTGTCTGTCCCTTCCTTGGTCTGTCCTGCTGGGCCTGGGGGAGCTCCTGTCCCCTCCGCTGCTCTCACAGCTCCTGTGTTGTACCCAGATGGGGTGGGATGGGATCAGCCCCGGGAAAAACTGGGAAATATCAGTGAGCAGTGTTCCTGGAGGTGGCAGGTCTGTGGAAGAGGATGTGAAGGATGTGGAAAACTGGGAAATATCAGTGAGCAGTGTCCCTGGAGGTGGCAGGTCTATGGAAGAGGATGTGGAAAACTGGGAAATAGCAGTGAGCAGTGTTCCTGGAGGTGCCAGGTCTGTGGAAGAGGATGTGAAGGATGTGGAAAACTGGGAAATAGCAGTGAGCAGTGTTCCTGGAGGTGCCAGGTCTGTGGAAGAGGATGTGAAGGATGTGGAAAACTGGGAATATCAGTGAGCAGTGTTCCTGGAGGTGCCAGGTCTGTGGAAGAGGATGTGAAGGATGTGGAAAACTGGGAATATCAGTGAGCAGTGTTCCTGGAGGTGCCAGGCCTTGGGAAGAGCATGTCAAGGATGTGGGGATGTGTGTGGAGACATTTCCCTGCCTGTGTCCTGGCTTTGCTCTCACTGCCCAGCACTGGCCGCAGCAGCCCCACGGATTTCCTCATCCGTGCAGGATGAAGCTGTGATGTCCTGCAGGATCCCCTTTCTGTGAGAGCTGGGGAAAAGGGATCTAAGGGAAAGGGAAAAGGGATCTAGGAGCTCTTTCCATCTGTATTTTTTGCAATTCAGGAAACGTAAAGGCTCGAGTGAGCCCCGCCAACATCAGTGACATCGCTCCAGCAGCGCTCAGGTGCAGCACCTGAGCCTGTCCCCGTTCTGTGGCATCACCACAGCAGGGGCAGTACAGGGATGAACTCCTGCCTTGTGCTCCCTGTTCTTTTCTGGGATCTGTTCCCCTCGGCGTGGGTGGAGCAGCCCCCAGTTTAGAGTGAGTGAAACCCAGGCCGGGTTCTGTCTCCTGTGAGAAACCCAACCCTTGTCTGCTGCACCCTCGGGAAGGCAGAGCTCGGCTGGGCAGAGAGAGGGGGGTGATGGTTGTTTTTGATGACAGGAGGGAGGCAGAGAGGTCACCTGAGGGACAGCCTGAGCCCTGTGCTGGCACCAGGGCTCCTGAAGCAATCTCTAGAGCTCAGAAGTATGAATTGCATCTCCCCACTTCTCTGCTCGATTGGCCGGGGTGAGGTGCTGGAATTCACCTTCACCCCCTCCCCTCCTGCTGCAGGGTTGTGGTGAGAGGTGAAAATCCATCCGTGTGGCAGTGAAATCACTCTGCATCCAGCCATGTCCCACCCTTTTGATCAGCCCTTTTTGTATCTCTGGAGCTGGCCCAGCCCCGTTCTCCTCCCAGGCAGAGAATAATCACAGAATGATGGTTTAGGCCACTCTCAGGTACCAGTTTATATTTGGGATGGGTGGTTTTGCACCCAGGCAGCAGTGGAGTGGAGGGAAAAGGGTCAAGGGGACTTTTCTGTGTGGATCTAAGTGGTAAAAACCAGCTCTTACCCATTCCATGCAGAGGGGAAGGGAAATCATTTCCCATCTCTGCCTTTCTGGTGGGACGGAAGAAACAAACTCTGATGGTGTTTTGTGTAGTTCCTGGCACAGTGCAGTTGTGGTGAGATGAAATGACTGGACCAGGATCACACCAGGAGGTGTTTTCTCAGCAGGAATTGAAAATTTTGCAAGAAGTCTCTGTTTGATACAAGGGGAGGGCTGGGACTTTCCTAAAGAAAATCCCAAATCCCTCATCTACTCAGCTTTCAGACTCATTTTATCAAATTGTGTTGCTCTGCTATGTATTAATTGACTTTCTCTTTCCATTTTAAGAGGACTTTAACTTGATATTCAAAGCGTTGGCTGAAGGAGTTGCACGCAATAAAAAAGCCTTTCCTAACTAAGATAAAGAAAAGTGAATCCTTTTGCTCCCCGGCTGTTTCCAGGTAACCCTGGAGGCAAAACCTGTCCTTTGCAGACATTTGAACACCTCTGAGAATTTGCACTGGGAAAGTTTTGAGCACTTGGAATAGTTTGGGTTGGAAGGAGCCTTTTAAAGGTCATCTAGTCCTGCGGTGAGCAGGGACATCTTCAGCCAGGGTAGCTGGAATTGAGGGATGGGAATTGCTTTCCGTTGGGCCAAAAAAGACTTTTTGACCATTCCTCCTGCAAGGTTCAGGCTGGAGGAGCCTTGATTTTTACTGCGGCGTCTCCTAGGAAAGGGAAGTCAAGGACTGCTGACTGCAGCAGGGGAAACCAGGCTGACTCAGTGGTGCCTCCATCCCAAACCTGCGGGATCCCTTTATTGCTGCATCCTCCTTCCATCCTTCCTTCCCACCCAGCTGCTGCTTCTCCATCCCCTGCACTAATTCCTGCATCAAGAGTGCAGCAGGAGGAGATTATTCCACATTAGACCTCATGAGGAGTAAATATTTTTTCCTTTGCGCGCTCGGGAGCGCAGGAAAATCCCACCGGGACAATCCCGGGGGTTGGCGCTGGGCTTTGCCTTTGCTCAGCCTTCCTGGAGTTGGCGATTCAAAGCGCCCGGGCGCATTTCAAAGGGTTTTATTGGGCGTAATGAGAGCACTTAGCGGGCTCTGCACAAGGAGGTGCGGGGGGAATCCCGCGGGCACTGAGGGATGTTCCCTTGGGGCTGGGCAGCCTGGTCCTGCCAGCAGGGATGGACCTGTCCCACCGCTATCCACGGTGAAATTCCCTTCCCAGAGCAGGATTCCCTTCCCAGAGTAGGGTTCCCTTCCCAGAGCAGGCCTGGGCTCATGGTGATCCCCGAGGAAGCGCCTGTGGGGATGAAGAGCGTGGCTGGGAAAAGGGGAGGAGGATGAGGGAGGTCTGGAGGTCGTGGCTGGGAGGGAGAAGGTTCTGGAGAGGGCACCCACTGATTTCTGGCGGTGTGGAGCTCGGTGATGCCTGCCCAGCCAGGTGGTGGCTGGCACTGGGGTTAAACCCGCTGGGATGTGGGGGAAAAAGGAAGGGGAAATGGCAGGGGGAGAAGCCCTGGGCAGAGCACACAGGTCCTGTCCACGGGCTCAGCCCCAAGGCTGCAGCAGGAGCGTCCCCAGCCCAAAAGGTCTCTCTAAACCAGCTCTGCCCTGCTGTCACCACCCGGGGACAAAGCCCAGAGCCAGGACAGTTCAGTGAGGCTCAGCACTGAAACTGGAGGGACTCTCAGGCCGAGCCTTCCCATGGGGTGTCCATCTGAGCTTTGCTGGAGCAGGTCTAGGGTTGGTCTTGCAGAAAAGTCGCTCGTGAAACTGTCCATGCCAACTGTTTCCATCTCTCCTGTGCCACTCATGATGCTCTTTCCCCCTTTTGTCCCTTTGAAAGTGGCAGGATTTGTTTTTAAGTCCTGTTGTCGCCTCAGCACAACCTGTAAAAATCCATCATTTCATGAGTTCACTCCAAATTCTACCGGAACTCCCCCCAAAAAAACGAGGGGAGGGAAGGAGAACTGATGCATTAACTCCCTTGTTCTGAACTCCTAACATAGGGCACGGTTTTCAAAAGCAGCCTGGCAGCCGGGGGAGAGCGTTCTGCATCACAAAAGTGTTGTTTGTCCCTCTTCCCGGTTTGTCACCTGCATATTCACAGCCCCCTTCCCATCGGGGCGCTGCTGCTACCCCGAGAGAGCTTTGCATTTGTAGAGACTGGGCCATCAAAGGAGTTCAAGGTGCCTTTGGTCTCCTCCTCACCGCAGTTTCTGCCCCGGTGTTAAAACCAGTCAGTTGTTCTCCTCTGGGTACGGTGATAATCATTAGCAGGGAGGCTGTTGCCCTTTCCCGAGGTGGATATTCCTTCACGCTGTGAAATTCTTTCCTCCTGTCGCACCAGCAGAGTCTTGTCAGAGCACCTGGGCTGGTTCTCTTCCCCCATCACAGGGCCTTGCAAGGGATTCCAGGTGTCTGGGACGGTCGTTTGTCCTCTCCCACGGGGTTCTGTAGGCTCAAAGCGTGGTGGAGAAGGCTCAGAGAGTGCCTCAGCTGTTCCTCGAGCTCAGGGCATGCCAGACCCTCACATTTCCTGGGGTTCCTCACGGGTTTGGGAGCTTTCCTGGTTTCCAGGCACCATTCCCAGTGTTCATCCAGCCCACAACTGGAGATGCCCAGGTTCCCTTCAGGAGCCCACGCACAGGTTTTACTGCCAGGCTCAGGTGCTTGGTGACATCCTGGTCACCCTCAGAGGCCTGGCAGGGAATTGTGCACAACCCCCTGGTGACCTGCTCCTTTCTGGGCAGCAGCTGGAGACCAGCCAGGAACATCCCAGAGCATCTCAGCACCCCTCTGTGTCCATCTGCAGGCAGCTGAGCAGAGCCTGGGGGTGGAATTCACTTCATCCCTCACATGTCTGCAATTTTGGTGTCTCCATCCAAGCCAGGGGCTCTCGGCTCCTTTCTTTGAGGAGAGCTGGGCACTTTCTTCTGGAGCAATTCATGTCTCAGGTGTTTTTTGACTGGTGAAATCCTCTGTGCCAGGGGAGGAGACCAGCTCAGAGCAATCTCCACCAAGATGTCATCCGGGTTTAGTCAGAAAATACCCAAAACAAAAGCCTTTGCATGCTTGCCTATTTCCTAGTTGTTAAAATCCATAATTCCTGTTGCCAGGCTTAAGTTCACATGGGTCAAACCAAGTCCTTGTCTTTTCATCCATAATTTCCCTGTATTTTGTAATCTCTCTAGTTCTCATTGGTGCATTGGAATGGGTGCAGGAACATTCATGACACCCAGGCTGGTACTAAAAACCTCTAGACCCCTCCTCTCCTGAGGAAATTCATGTTTTGTCCTATCCCAGCCCAGCAGTTTGAGGGTTTTGCAGCTTCCTCTGTAACATATTCAATCCTGCCTTTAGTCCAGGGCACCCCAGGGAACAAATGCATCTTCCTGGACACATCCCGAGCCTCCCACCACCCCCCAAGTCACACCCACAAGTCATTACCTCAGGATCGTGATAGAACTTTATCTCAAAACTTCCTGAAGAGAGAATTTGAAGTGGTTTCCCTGTGGTGGCCCTGTCCTGACAGTTACCTTGGCAGAGGGACACAGTCGCAGATGTTTCTGCATTTCAAGAATTCCTCTGACTTTGCTTTGCTTTCAGTCCTCTGAAATCAAACCCTTTCCCCTTTTCCCACTCTATGCCTCTTAATTTCACTTCACGTGTTTTTATTTCCTCTGCATTTCTGCTGGAAGATGCAGTTTTGTGGCGAGAGTTATGCACACCCACCTTTCCAGGGCAGTCGGCTTTATCCAGCAGGACTCCCGCCATGGGATGGAGCAGGGAGAAAAGGCAGAGCCCATCTCTGCTGCAGCTGAGCCAAATCCAAACTGCGCTGGGCAGAGCGGGAGCTCCCTGTGCTCCCGGAGGGGTGCACCTTGTCTAATAGAGATATTTCCCGAGGGGTGGGAAGGCAGGAATGGAAATCCTTGAACAGCAGCCAAGCCTTCCATTCAGCCTGTCCCTCTGCCCCCACGAGAACAACAGCAGAGCCTGTGGCTAGACAGGCTTGTGTGGCATGACAGAAAACAAGGGAGAAATCCCTTTTTTCTTTTTTTTTTTTCCTTTTTTTTCTGCTGTAGCTGGGAAGAAATGGGACAGTCTGGACAGGGAAATACCACTGGGCATGGGATAAGATTTGCAGGATTTACTTGGAGATCCACAGCTCCTCCAGAGATGCAAAAATCTGGTTAATGCTGGTTTTTTGGTGGGGAGATCCATGATTGGTTTCTATCCTTCCTGGAGGGAGAATCTTTCCTGGATATTTTACAGTGAAATTTCCTTTGGAGTTAGTGGTGAGAGATGAGATACAGCTCATGTGACATCTGTCAGACATTTACTTTGGGGTGAGATGAATCCCATCCCAGCCATGCCAGTTTCGCAGCCATTGCCTGGGAGAGGATCCTGGATTTCTGGGACAAAAAATCTCTCCCTTTAGACAGGTCAGGTTTGGCTTTGAAACACTCCTAAACATTAGGAGCATCTATCTGTGATCTACATAGACATGTGGAGTGCGGAAAGAGGGTATTTCCATTGGAGGACCCTTCAGTGAGAATCTGTAGTGACCAAATTACCTTTGAAAAACTCTTCACTCGAAGTCCTGGGTTCTGCTTTCCACAGGTGTGGAAGAACTGAGCAAAAATCCCATATCTCAGAAAGGCGTTTGAGGGGAATTCTTGTGAAGTTTCAATTCCTTGCACGTTGTGGGAACAGCCATGGAGGTGAATTTGATGTGGGATAAGCTGCATTAGTGATCCAGAGCAGGAGGGCTGGGTACCACATCGATCCTGTGGGTTTGGGAGGGTGAAGAGCCACCCTGAAGGCTCTGAGGACACTGGATTGTAGTATCCCAGAATGGTTTGGGTTGGAAGGGACTTCAGAGCCCATCCAGTGCCACCTCCTGCCATGGGCAGGGACACCTCCCGCTGTCCCAGGTGGTTCAGAGCCCCACCTTTTGATGTATTCTATTCTTTTCCTACAGCGAAGGATTCAGGGGCTGGGAAGCTCAGCCCAGCCTCTCCCCTTTCCCAGCCGGCTGCAACAACGTGAGCTGATTTATTAAATATGTAGAGAAAGAAACCGGCAGCCCAATCTCCAGGCTCTGCTGCAGCACTGGCAGGGCTGTGGTTGGGTCATCCCCTGGAAAGATTTGCTGCTGGAAGTGCTCAGACAGAACAAGAGGCTGAGTGGGAAGGACAGGAGGGAAGTCCAGGGCTGCTTTGACACGAAATTTGTGCTTCATGCCTCAGACTCATTGATGGCATGGCTGCAGCGTGATCAATTTGCTGATTTTATTGAGCCGCCCCTTGCCAGTGGCTGGTCTGTGAATACCCTCAGCTCCTTCTGAGCGTGAGGAGAAGTGGATTAGCTCTGTTGCTTTTTTTGAAGTGCTTATTTCCCCTCACGTGCTGCAGAGAGAGCAGACTTTAAGCGGCACGGATTTAGCCGTCTAACCCTCAAACACCTTGGGTTAAGACGAGATCCATCCCAAACTTGTGGGTTTGCAGAAACAGGCGTGACCACCATTAAATCCAGGAATCATCTCATCCGTCCTCACGTGCTCCGGGCTGGAGCAAATCTGCCAAAATCAGAACGGTGGAGAAGTCACGGATGTGAGCACTCAGTTAACTCTGAGTCACCGCTAACAGGAATATCATCTGCAGAAGGAAGGGGCTTAACTGGATCGCTGCGCTTTTCCCTAGCAGGATGGGTCATGGATATTAGTGGATGGATTGCAAAACCTCAAAGCCACTTGCAACAGAGGACTGAGGGCACAGTGGGAACTGGGTTTTGCCTGGGAGAGTACGCGGCCCAGACAGATGGGGCAAACAAGAGTTGAAAGAGAATAGATAAGACACATTAGCAGAAGATTGGGGATCAGACGGGGAAATGCTAATTCAGTGGCCACTGAAAGCCCTGGTGTAAGTCGCCCACGGGCACATTACAGGTCTGTGATCCCGAGTTCGTTTGTCCCGCTGACTCACCGTGTAGTCTCGGTCTCCCGGTGAATGAAAGGGTCAAGCTCAGCCTAACGCAAGGCAGGTAGTTCCCAGCACAGCCGCCTAACAGAGCTACTAAAACTGCACTAAAACTGTCCTGCCGGCCAGAAGAGTCTCCGAATTCTAACAGAAACTAATTCAGGATTTGAATAGACTGGCTCCAATTTGCAGCCATGGATACTTTGGTGGTGTCGGCCAGCAGCATGAGGGTGGTGGTGGCTCCTGGTGCCCCCGACACTGGAATTCAGAGCAAATTGAGGAATTCTGTCCTGCAGACAGGCTCCAGAAATCGGGGAAACCAGGCTCTTGTTGGATTCTTGCATGCAAGAGCCCATTTTGGCAAGCTTTGGTACCAGAAGGGCAACATGCACAACCTTGACTACCTGATGGACTGCAGACTTTGTGATTAACCAGGGGAGGAGGTAATTCAGGAGCTAAAACACATCCTTGGGACAGGGGACCTCTGACCATATTTCTTCTCTGCCCTTCACAAGCCTAAACAAATAGCTGGGTGTCCTGGACAGAGGAGAATCAGAAAGGTGGAAAATGAGAGTTTCCTACAGGCCCTGGCAGGGGCAGCTGCCCCACATCCCACTCCAAGGGACACTGTGGGGCCAGTGCCCGCATCCCATTCCAAGGGACACTGTGGGGTCACTGAGCAGAGCCAGGAGAAGAAGCTGGGCCAGATTTACCTTTGACTCATTGTTTAAATTAAAAAAAAAAAAAACAAACAACAATTTTTTGGGTGAGGATAAGAACCTCAGCAGTACACGTGTGAGGCAGCGTAGCAGGGACCACGAGAGAGGAGTTTGGGGCTGTTCTCTCTGCTGTGGGGCTGCACACACAGGGTGCTGACAGCCCTGCTGAGCTGGGCCCATCACCCTCCACCTCAGAGCTGCACATCCCATCCCTGGGAGTCATCCCAGCTCCCTGTGCAGTCTGTGGAGGAGATCTGGCTCTTCCTGGCTGCGACTCAGCAGCCCTATCAGCGTCAATCTCGGCAGGAAAGGATCTCTCCCTGTCGGGGATCAGCAGAACTGATATCACCACTTGGGAGCCCGACTCCTGCATGAGCAAGGTTAGGTCAGATGATTTAATTCTGTCGTGCCCAAATCCTTAAACTCCTCCTTCCCTTGGACAAGGAATTTGTATTTCTGCAAAAAGTCTCTCCTTTTGGGGTTCTGTGGTGTTTCGGTGCAGAGGCTGATACAAGAAAAGTGCTCTTGCAAAAGGATCATTTGTCAAAGATTTTGTCATTTGGGCTGATTTTTTGTAAACAGTAATGAGCTGCCGAGTGGAGGCACCTGGACAGAGACCACCCTCAAAACCAGTCAGGATTCTGGTCCTGAAATCCCTGCAGGAGGACTCACCAACTCCTGTTGCCTTCTGAGCTGCTCGTTTTCATGCTTCTGCTGACCTTGCTGATAAGATCTGCACAAATTTATTCATACTCTCGTGCTGTCTGGTCCTCGAATTCCCAGACTGTTTCTGTTACTGTGAATGAGGAAGAGTTGGGTTTATCTTCAATTTCCTTGATCATAGAGATGTCAGGAGAGGTGCCTGGGATTTTCTTTGATGCCAGAAGAACACAGTGGCATCAATATAATGGAAGAGTGAGGGAAGGGATGTGAACTCTGAACTGACTAAACTTCAGGTCTCCACACAGGTTTTGCTATTAAATCTGTCTGGGTGCTAAGTTAGGCATGAACTTAGCCTTGGGCATTACTGTGCTAAGTTAGACTTTATTATTAACCTTAGGAAAGAAGAGACAGAGACATCTCAGGTGTAATTTGTGCAATTTTCAGCCACGTTGACCCTTTTTTTCTGTGAAGTTCAGGCCTTTCCAAAGTGTTTCTATGCAGTAAAAGCTGTAATTGCTTGTGAAAAGGGACTGATGTCCTTTAGGCCCGGAAGGGGGACCCAGGCTGGGGTCAAGATCCATTTCTGCTCTAATCCACCTCTCAGGACTCGTTTCTACATGATCTAAGGCTTAAGCAATCCTGCTGCCTGTTTGTCCCCGTAATGACATTTAGACCTCTTGGCCCCACAAGCTTCATTTGGCAGAGGTTCTGAAAACCGTTGGATATCCTCAAGTCTCACCAAAACGGGCTGTTAAATGGGGTAGAAATGGGAGCAGAGTCCTCCCAGGGGCTGAAGGGTGTGAGTGTGTGTCAATTCGTGTTCCCTGGACATCCTAAATCCAGACAGAAGAGTCAGTGCTCACCAGTTTCAGTGCCAGAATAATTCCTTTTTTCTGTTTATTGTTTTCTTCATTTCACCTTCTGTTTAACGGAATTACAGAGCACTGAAGGGTTTGGGTTGGAAGGGACCTCTGAGGTCCAACCCCCTGTGATGGGCAGGGATGTCATTCACTGCTTCAGGTGTCTCAGGGCCCCATCCCACCTGGCCTCGGACACTTCCAGGGATGGGGCAGCCACAGGCGGATCCAGTGCTTCACCACCCTCTGAGCAAAGAACTTCCTCCTAACATCTCATTTAAATCTCTTCTCACTTGGTTAAAACTGTTTCCATTGTCTAATCCCTCTCTGCCCATGTAAAAAAATCCCTCTTCTTTTTTTTTTTTTTTTTTTTTTTTTTTTTTCTAATAAATCCCCTTTAAGTACTGCAAGGCCACAATGAGGTCTTCCCAGTTCTCCAGGCTGAGCAATCCCACCTCTCAGCCTGTCCTTGAAGGGTGGTTGCTCCAGCCCTCTGATCATCAGAGGGTTCCTTCCTTCCTTCCCTCCTTCCCTCCTTCCCTCCTTCCCTCCTTCCCTCCTTCCCTCCTTCCTTCCTTCCTTCCTTCCTTCCTTCCTTCCTTCCTTCCTTCCTTCCTTCCTTCCTTCCTTCCTTCCTTCCTTCCTTCCTTCCTTCCAGGAAGGGATGAAGAGGAGGAACCTCCTCATCAGGTTTCAGGAGAATAAAGGACTCCTGTGCTCCGGAGGTCCGTGGTTCCCAGTCACAGCTCTGTGTCACTCCCTTCCCTGGTGGATTGGTGCTGGCAGCTCCCAGGGATGTGCCCAAGAAAAGTCCAGTGAACCCCTTCTGTGAGGGCTCTTTGGGGGAGAATAAGTATTTATGATGAAGGAAGGTAGTTAAGTATGCATATAATACATAAGCCTGTATGTGTATCCATAGATAGATAGATCACATATCCCTCTTCTTAGCTTTGGCTTCTGCTCCAAAGGCAGTTGGAAGTCATGGAAAATCTTCCTTGGACTGTAACAAACTTTGGGACAACCTATTTGTCCCATCCCTTGGACTCTGAGGTCCCTCAGGAACCTACAGAGTTGCTTCACACCTTGATTCTGGGCCAGGAAAGTGCTGCTTTGGTGCAATTCCTTTGTCTCATGTCTTAAGACTCCGAGCTCCTTTAGGTCTTGCATCCTTCCAGTTGCTTCACCCTTTGATTCTGGGCCAGGAAAGCGCCGTGTTTGCTTTGTGTTTATCCTCAAATACCAGGGCAGTTCTGTTCATTTTCTGTGCTCGGGCACACTGGGCTGGGTGGCAAGGGTTGAGAAGAAGCCCGGGAGCAGGGAGAGTTTTCCTGCGCTGATCCACAGCACGTTGTTATCCACGCTATCGGGGACACGCAGTAATAATGTATGGAAATTACAGGCATATCTCAGCCCCATCTCCCCTATCCCGGTGCAGGGGAGAGAAGGAGCCTGGTTAAGGCTTGTACATATCTGACAAGGTGCAGCAAAACTTGGCTTGGAGCTGGATGGGGTTTTGGGGCATGCAAAGGCAGAATTGCAGAACTCGAACTGAAGCTGCGTATCTGGAGGATACGCACAGAAATTGACGTTTATTGACAGATAAACAGAAATTGAATGCGGGTGTCCTTCAGAACTCACGAAGTCCATCCTTTCCCCGTGCAGCCTGAGCTGCACCCAGTGATGGGTGCTGAGAGCTCCCAGCTCCACAGGCTCCTGGCTGAATCCCCAGCATTGGCCGAGCCTCAATCAATGTGAATAATTGATTTGGCAGTTCTGGGGAATGGCACAACGTGTTGGCCAGAGTGTGCTGCTGAGATTTTTGGGAAACTCGGGTTCAAAACCCCTGCTCTGGATGGAGCAGAGGAAGCTTGTGAAGCTCGTTTTCCCATCCCACGGGTCGGTGCCATAACCACGGAGTTGCTGACTCTGAGCATAAAGGGGACATTGCGTCCTCCAACTTTGCTTTGGGAATGGCACCTTAGGGGCTGGGCACCTGAACAAATTACCACGAGGTAAGTTAGGGTGTGAACTCATCGGATGCCAGTTTTTCTGTGGTAACTGCCCGTGTGAATGCTCTTTCCCTGCAATAAACACGAGATGGTTCATATTTACCAGGGGGCAAGAACGTTCACATGGGTGTTCACATGGCTCACACCCTGGTTTGACTCCCAGTAACTTGGGCCTGTGCCTCTAACCTCAGTACCCTTGAGAAGCCACCCCAAAAAATAAAAATCCAACTCCTCTGCTTTACATAAACCACAGTTTTGCCATTTCTTCATTTCAAATTGCAATTACTTCAGCTCATCTTTGGTTTGCCAGGAAGGATTTGCTGAGGTTGACTCCACTGCTCTGTTTTGGCAGGGAACTCGAGGTCCTTGAGGTCCTGGTGGCCAGGATCAGCCAACAGGGGCACATAATCTACAGGCACCACACCGTCTTTTCTTGCCTCATAGTCAGAGACCTTCTGGGCACTTACAGAATATATTAATATTCCTGTTTCTCACAGCCAGCTCCCGAGCCCTGAAGAGATTTAAACATGTGGAGATATGAAGTCAGGCACATAAAAATGCTCTTTAGCCAGTGGAGAAAGGATGGTGTGGTTGTGGGGTGAGCAGGGCTCCAAGGTTGCTTTGAGGTCACCGGGTGCTTTTCCAAGTGCTTTCCGCAGATCTGGGAAATGGTCAGGAAGCGTTCTGAAGGAAAGACCTTGGAACAGTGGTCTGTGAGTCTTCCAGTGCTGCAGAGACAGAAACATTGCCTAGGAGCAGGCACAGCTAAACTGTGCACCAGCCCGAGGACAGAGAAAGGAGAAAATGCCTTCAAGACGTTCCAAGAACTGGACTGAATGTTTCAGTCAAATAAACGAACCCACAAAACTGACAACCCACTTGCTTATGGGCTGGGACTTTGTCTCACCGTGATCCCAAAGGCTGACTCAAGTTATCTGAGGCATCTCCTCTCAGGTGAGGAGGGGAAGGTTCAATTCATCCTCAAGGAAGCTTTCCACCAACTGGGGACAGGTCTGCTTTGAAAGCGGGGTTTGCTCAGAACATCTGAGCACACCTTTGGTCTCTGAGCACACCAGGAGTGGTGTCTGTGCTGTGCTGGGTGACAGAACCTTCCCTAAGAGCCCTCTGGACCAAATTCACTCAATTTTAGCCACAGAATGCTCAACTATCTGAGCCAACCATCTTAGAAAGTTGGGCACCTTCTGAGGGCGATTCATCCTTCCTGAGATTGGGATCTCCCGAGTGGATGTGGTGAATCACTGTCTGGAGTTGCCTATCTTCCTCCATCCACTCCAGAAAGAGCCTAAACACCTCCCTTTTAGACAGGTAAAGTTGGGAGGGACGACTGGGTGCCTGAACACCCCACAAATATCATTGATGTGATGCCAGTTTGGTGTCTGGGAGGTTTTATATCCCTATTTTAAGAGAGGCTGATGAGAAACCTGAAGTGTTTGTCAGGTCCTTGACCTTCCTTGTTGGTTTTGCCTGGAGAAAAGAGGTAAAAGACCCAAATCTTCTTCTTCAAACTCTTCCAGTTTAAACACAGTATTTTTCAACACATTTTTTTTTCCAGGCAATATTTGCAGAGTTAGTGCGAAAAATTCTGGACTGTCGTAGTTAATAGCAAAGAGTATTTGGGGACTTTTATTTCTGGGCATTAAGTGACATCTGGCTGATGAAGACCAGAATAAGATTTTTGCAAGGAAATGACGTTCCATGAAAATCTGTCATTTGTTTTTTTTTCTGGAGCAGCTGGTTCTGGCATCTCTAGGAAAGGGTTGCTGACCTCAGGTCTGCAAATTCACATTTTTTTCTTTAGGACCGGAGCATTGCTACCAGCCTGTTATAACCATTTATGGCTGTGATGGGGACAGCCAAGACCTTGTAGAGGAAACAGGAGCAATTTTTGTCCCTGCACCCTTCAGAGGGCAACTCATGGTTTGTGAGTGGCCAATGGCCACAAAGAACTTTGGCAGGGCTTTGGAGAAATGTTGAGTTGTGTTTGTTAACTACAGAATCACAGAAATAATAGAAATGTAGAAGGGATCTAATTGGAAGGGACCTTGAAAATCATCTCATTCCAACACCCTGCCATGGGCAGGGACACCTTCCACTGGACCAGGTTGTTCCAAGCCCTGTCCAACCTGGCCTTGGACACTTCCAGGGATCCAGGGGCAGCCACAGCTTCTCTGGGCACCCTGTGCCAGGGCCTCCCCACCCTCACAGGGAACAATTCCTGCCCAATATCCAATCTAAATCTCTTCTCTTTCAGTTTAAAACCAAGCTGAGAGTTGATTCAAAACCCTCTCCCCCTGAACTTGCTGTTGGATATTTTTTGTGTGCGTCCACGGCTCAGGAGGGTGCCATTCATTGTGGCAAGGTTTTGTCCCCCAAAATGAGACATCTGGTTTATGGCTTCCATGTGGAACCCTTTTTTTAGGGTTCTAAACCCCCCAGAGGACAATTCAACCCCACCTATTCCAGCCATCTGTCTTAGGACAGAGCAAGTTGCTCCTCTGTGGCCCTGATGGTTCTGCTGTGAGGTCAGAGAGGTTATGGGTGATATCATTAACTGAATTCCTAGCTCTAAGGTGTTCCTTAGAGAGATTAGATGAACTCCATTGAACATTGGTTTCTGCCACGAGCATGTGTGAAATTCCAGACCTGGTGAATCCAGAGGATTTTTTTTTTTTTTTTTTTTTTGGTTTTGTTCATATCTATTGAAGTGCTGCAGCCTTGAGTATACATTAAAAGCTGGAATGGTGTGAACTGGCACAGCTCCATAGCCTGGAGGATAGGGACAGCAGGTGACAAATGTCACACTAACGATGTCACAGCGGGCAGAGGTGAACCCCCGGCTCCTTGTGGCTGAGGAACTGCTGCTTGCACAGAGTCAGGGCTTGAGGAGTTGGCTAGTGCCTACACGTCCTCCCAAAAATCTAATTGTGCTGATCCTCCAGCAGCCCTGACTCCAGGGAACTTTCTAACCATGCTCTGGAAGCTTCCTCCTTGCTCTGCTCTCCAGTGAGAAAGCCTCTGTCTCCAGACTGATTTCGTAAGAGCAAGCCTGGGTGTTTTGTGAGGGTTTTGTGGATGTGTGCTCAGAGGAGGCAACGGGGAGGTTTCCCCAGAACATTCTGAGCAGTTGAGGGATGTCATCACAACTCCTGTGGCTTTGCAGAGCGTGGGTCTGGTCTCCACTGACCTCCAGAGTTCCAGGGCAACTTGGTTTTTGTGATGATTTTCTCCTTCTTACCTTTATGGCAAAAGTGATTACAACTGAGTTTCGAAGTTAATACAAACTTTCACCTCTGCAAAATTTAAACAGAATTGACCTCATTTTTCTCCAGTTGAAACATCCAGCCAGTTTCCTATAACTCCACAATGTCTGAACACCTTTCCCTTTGCTTTCCTGTCCTTACATCATGTTTGCCCCAGAATTTAAGAAACTTTTTCATTTTTTGGTACAGTGCAATCCATGCCTTATTTGGGAAGTCAGAGGGAATGGTAGGAGCAGCAAGCTCAGCTCTTCGGCATAAAACAGGTCCATATTTCCAGAGCTTTTTTATAAATACTGAGAGCTTGATCCCAGAGGTGGCTGGGGTCTCCTGCAGCCCTGGATGGAAAAGGTTTAATTACCAAATATTCTGTGTACAGTGGATTTAGTAAAGGCAGAATCAGCCCTGCTGGACATTTTTGTGTCCATACATGCCCTGTGTTTGTCTCATTCTGTGAACTGAGTCCCACCCCAGGAAATTCCAGCATTGGCGATTGATAGTTTGACCCATCTGAAAGAGGATCTGGGATGTAAAGACCTGTGGGCTCATTTCTTAGGACTGCAGTCAGGATTCCACCACATTTTCCCCTAGTCACCCAAACAAGTTGGGCTGAAATGCATTTTTGGGGAAGAGCTTTGGGCTGAATCTTGAAGATGTCAACAGGTTGGGAGAATCCATCCTTCCTCTTGAAGGCTTTGGCCAGTTGGGGAATTCATCGACTTCACCACACTTCAGGTCTGCTTCTGAGCTGAGTCTGGCTGCTTTCAGTGAACCATCACTGGTTCCCATTTCACTTCCAAATTGGAAAAATATGCTCTATATAATCCAAGTGTCTGGTTGGGAGTTTGTCATTTCGAGAGTACTTGGAGCAGGTAATTTCAGGAGCATCCTGTGGACCCTCTGGATCCCTGGAGGCCCAGGAATGAAGTGTTCCTGTGCTCTGTCCCAGGCTGGTGAGGAGAGCAGGACTCTGCTTATGGTCATAACGCTGCTGATCCCGTCTGTCTTGGGAGCAGAGGGCAGAGGTGGGATGACAGAGTAAAATTCTTGGTGTCTGTCCTGAAAGTTGTCTCTTCTGACAATAAAGAAGTTGAGTTTGTGATTTAGACCTGACTTAGGCCTGGCTGGACTATCATGGTACCCACGGCTAAGGACCTTTGGTGACATTCATTTGTTGTTTCCTGCCTCGGAAGTCCTATTAACCTACCCGAAAACTGATTTATTTGTGAGAAATAAATGCCTTTTATTGTTTTCTACTCACCACGGCTCTGTCATAAGGGATGCTGGCTGCCTCTGGTGAAACAGATTTGCTGCTCTTTGATACAACCAGCTCTTAATGCTTTAAGCTGGAAAAAAAGATCAAGGAATTTAAGTGGGGTTTTTTAATTGTTACCACTGTTAGATTTGCACAAAATGGAGGGGTTTGCAGCAATACTGGAGTCCACCATGTCACAGCACCTCCCAGCACGGAGGGGCATCGCTGTGACCTCTCCCTCTCCCTTAATACAACTTTTTTTAGTCAGTTTTGTACCGCCCGGGGCTTTGGGAGAAATTAGAACTCGGGTCTAAGGGTTTGCCTGCCTGTGGAAGTCCCAGCAAATTAAACTCCTGATCGAGTTTCTGCGGTGCAGCGAGTTACCACACATCAGCTGACCCCTGGTACCTGCCTGTGCACTCACGGCTCGCCCGCAGCAAGCCAGGTAATTAGGCTTTGCTTACCCACAATAAAAAAGGGTTAATTTAAATCACATTCGCCAGCGTTTGCTGTAGGTTAGGGATTCACGTGTGTAGGATGGCTGTGGGTCAGCCAGCGCTGGGGAGTAATTTGAGCTCCGTTCGCTTGACCATGAGGTTGAGCCCTGGGTGGAGCTGGGGGTTGGTCGTGAGGTGGTGTCTGAGCACTGGTTCCTTCAGGACGTGCTGCAAGACATCCACACTCACACATCTGTCAGATTATCCCTTTTTCTAACCCAGAGATGGGACAACTGAGAGGTGTTTTAAAAGCTTTTATTCCGTCCTCAGTCTCATGTGAAGGGCGAGATAATACAGATGTTATAATTCACACCATCACAATCAGAAGCCAAACCATTTCCTAATTACAATCCATTATAAACGTTTTTTGGCCTATCAGCCTTTGCCGCACAATGCTGTCAATGCCTTAAAGCCAATCATCCAAAATCAGCCCCCGTGGGTCTTACTGCAATGCACCTTCCATAGTTCTTTTTCTCCAAAGTATCCAGTCTTATTTGCAAGGCCACCCTTTGAAACTTATTTCTAGTTCCATTTCTCTCTCAGCAATGTCTATCCTATTCCACGGTGTTTCTAACTCAGCATTTTCTATCTTGATGCTTGCATACATATACACCCCGTGTGAGCCTCCTGTCAGGATTTGAGAATTCCCTACAAATCCATTTCCCTCAGAAATCTTCAGCACAGACATCTTCTCCTGTCTCCTCCTTGGTCAATAAGGAGGAGAAATAGGTGATTGTAGTGAGAAATGATTCTCACCCTAAAGATGTTTTTAAAAAAACGGAGTGAAAGCACCTTGAGCTGTGCCCTCAGATGGTGTTTCTTAATTCTCTTAATTGCTGAGAGGGGAAGCTGGATGGCTGGCTCAGATGGAGAGCACTCCATCTGTGCCTGCTGGAGGTCCTCAGCTGGAAAAATGGATCTCACCTCCCTTTACAGCTGATGCAACTGCAAAAAATTTTGCCTCCACCTGCCTCTCAAAAGGCCTCAGGTCTCCCAGGGATCCCATGTCAGACCTGCTGATATCTCAGAAACTATGGCCTAAATATGGAGCACCTTTCAAAGAAAAACGAGTTACTTTGAGACATCCTGTTTGCAGATTATCCAGTTGCTGCTGGACTGTTTGTATTTTGTGAGGAATAGGTAGGAATGTACTTCCACTCCTGGCTGCTCTGCGACGGTGTCCCGTGTAGGTAAATCATTAGTGATTTCTGTGCATTTTATAGGTGTTCACGATGACTCAGAGAACTGGAAATTCTCTGCAGGGTGCAATTCCTCGCCTTCATGCGAGCCAAAATCATAGAACTGGTCAAGTTCCAAGGTACTGAGCACGCAGGAGATGAATGAAGAGGCTTTGAGCTTAGAAATAACGACCCAAGCACTTATTTACTCTTTCAAATCAGTATCTTTCAATAGCCGGTACCGTGCTGCAAGTTTCCTTTTCCCTAACAAAGATGATCCTTTCCAAGTTTTCTTTTCCCTAACAAAGATAAACTTTTCCAAGTTTCCTTCCCTAATACAGATAGTCTTTTCCATAATCTCAGTTTCGGGATTTCTAATTTCTTGTACGATCCTAAGCAGGGAAAAGGACTAAAAGATTTTAGCCGGGTGGAAATAGCGAATTTCCAAACAGAACAATGACAACCTTCCCTGAGAGTTTGACACATTTGGCTAAATGTAGGTGATTAAAACCATTTGAGATTTCCCTGGAGTCCACGTGCAGCTTTCCCACAGGTCCCTCATGATCTTGTCTTGTGTGAGTATCTCACAGAGGGTTTTTCACATGGAAATGTTTAGGAAATATTCAGCTGATTGAATTGATTCCTGAGCTTCAGATCCAGATATTTCTATTTGGCTGCTACACTGCCAGTGCCTAGTGAGTGATCCCAGCCAGTGGAGATTTAAGGTTCCCTGTAGCTGTGTACACAGGAGTGTGCAGTGTCATCCCAAGGGATGCTTGGTGTCACCCCAGGAACCCACACGATTTAGGGGAGGCAGGCTGGAGCCAGGTGGGTGCTGGAAAGCACCTCAAAGGGTACTCAACACACCTGTGCTCAAGCAGCTGAATTCCAGCCCGAGAATTCAACATGTGATAAATAAACTATGGCGGGGGAAAAAAAAAAAATCCAGAGAATTTCAAGAAGGCGCGTACAATTTCTCCCAAAAGGCAGCAGTTGGGAGGTTTGCTTTGGAATGTCTGCTTCCTGACTAAAAGTGGTTTTATGTAGAGTAAGGTCAGCTAACTTATGTGCAGCAGTGAAGATTTATCCTGGGAATAATGGGAATGGTGGCTGAGAACTCTGCTAGCCTGGCTGTGGAGTTCTTGACCACCACAGGGAGTTGTTGATCATGGAGACAGGGGTGTGAAGTATAGAATTTGGGAATTCTAGGATTTTAAGGGGTTGGAATGGATCTGAAGGATTATCCTACAGTCCCAATTCCCCCCACCATGGGCAGGAACACCGCCCACAAGGCCTGAGGTTGCTCAAGGCCTTTCCAACCCTTGAGAACTTCCAGGGCTGGGGCACCAACGTGAAAATACGAAAGAAAAGAATGACCAACCTCCTGTGTTTTGGTTCAGCCGGTTTGGATCAGGCTGAGCCAATGGTCGGGGAAGTGGAAGTTCACTTTGATGTGTGGAGATGAGGGAAGCCCACAGTTTCCAGGCACTGGTAACCTACTGCCTGCCACTGATCCTA
Source organism: Chamaea fasciata (assembly GCF_029207755.1). Classification (NCBI taxonomy): domain Eukaryota; kingdom Metazoa; phylum Chordata; class Aves; order Passeriformes; family Sylviidae; genus Chamaea; species Chamaea fasciata. Next base: position 151,471,062 of record NW_027094086.1, read on the forward strand.
AATTGACTTTAAGTAGCTCTCACTTTCAAGAGTAATCGAGTAGTACTGATTTAGATCTGGGTCTGATTATTGCTGGGGAAGAAAATTAAGGTGTTTGTCTTGCCTAGAAGGATAAGTCGTGGCGTTACACGGAATAATCTTCAATTTACCACCAGAGACAGCTGCACCAAAGACAGGCCGGTTATCAAAGCACTGAACCTCCTTTGCTATATAAAAAAATGCATCATCCTCAGGTGACTGACTGCAGCAGAGCTGCTGCGGCCTGACACGTTCGCAGCCCTCAACAGCCCTGCAGCACCTGTGCATGACCTCAACTTAATCCAAAGTCGAGGGCAAAGGAAGAGATTTAAGCCTCTCTGCCTCGGTGCAGGCTCGGAGCGCACGCATGGACAGTTGCAGCAGCTCCGCTGGCAGGCAGCGACTTGTGAATTACTTGATCCCATTCACCGTGTGCCAACACCTCCCTTCCCGTCACCTTGGTGAGTAAACAGAGGGAGGCAGAGCCTCGGCGTTTGTGGAGAGCGTCGCCATGCCGACGTGCACAACTCCACAGCTCCACAGAGGGAAACCCACGGGAGGAGACGGGCTCTGCACAGGCACGCACCCCTCGGCCAAGCCCCCGTGTGAAATGAGAGGGGACAGGCCAGCAGAGCCCACGGGGGACACTGCTGCCAGCCCGGGGATGGAGCTGACGGCTGTCAAGGTTTTGGGGTGTCTGTGGTGATGGGTGGTTGTAAAAGCAAGGGCTTTTATCGCACGGCTGAATCAGCCTCATGAAGGCAGAGTTGTTACAGTCTGAGCCAGTCAAGTCCCCATGTCCCATCTTATCAGCAGCAATGACCAGCCATGGTCTGTGTCCCGTGAGCGTCTTTATTCAGCAGCAGTTACAGCAGCATCATCATTTGTGATGTTTCCTGAGTCCTCTGTGTGTGTCTGCTCTCAAAGTAGTACATTTTACTCTAATTTTGGCCACTCAGGCTTACACACGAGCTTCTTACAATAGTGTTGGACCTATCTTAAACTAAAGTTGATGTGCAACAATTTTCGTGAATTCTTACACAAATTCTACACATATCTATCTAATCTATATTCTCTATCTGTTCTATCTAGGAATTTTCAGCAAGGCTACATGATTTTTGTTGTGGCTAGAGTTTAACTAACTTTGCAAAAGGCAATGCCACCCAACTTTAAACCACATCTTAGGTCCTTTCCTCATTAACCGACTCAATCTCTTTTTGCTACAGCACTTTAAAAAAAAAAAAGCCTTTACTTATTTTAAAACTAAACTTGCATTTCTACATCACGTCTGTGTGGATTTATGTCTTTTAGTTTTTCTGGAGGTTCTAATTCAGTCCTCAAGTTTCTGGGCACTCCTGGGCCTGTGTGGGTTTGGATACCCCATCAGGTGGGGTTGATACAGCTCTGGAGTGAGCACACCCGGACTGCCGGGCTCCATCCCCTACTCCTGCTGGGAAGGGGTTGACAAACTGGAGGGTAGTCAAAGAGCCAGAGGGCTGGAAGGACTGATGCTGATGAGCAAAGGTTAGCTCTGAGTGCCAACCTGGGCCAAAGAATGAGAGGATAATAGCTCTCAGATGTTTTGTCAGGTGTATGTGGTAGAGGAAAGCAAGGAGGGAACGTTCCCCAGGGTAGCAAGGGCATAACTTGGAGAAGGAAGGAAAGAAAGGGGTTAAATATCAATTAAATATCAGAGGAAGCAACTTGTCTGGATGCTCTGGAGTGGCAGTGTAGAGGAGTGATATTAAAATGATGGAAATAGCATCATCTGATTTTTTCAACTTGATCCCAGGCAAGACCATGGGATTGCGTGATGGAGGTTTCTGTTTTATGGCCGGGTGGTACAAAACGAGTGATATTTCACTGGAATTCAGTTTATCTTCAGCTGGGGGGACTCTCCAGAGGTGCCCTGACTTCCGTGAGGCTGCTGCAGAATCCAAAGAAATGGGAGAGACAATTGGAATTCAGGATATGGCTGGATGGACTCTCCAGGCAATTACCTGTGCCTCAGCCTCAGGACTTGGACATTCACTTGCTTAGATACAAAATGGTGAAATCGGTCACAATTTCACAATTGAATGGTCACAAATTGTCCATTTGTAACTTTGTGTACCAGGGATAACAAACTGTGCAATTACAACTTCCCAGTGGCTGCAGTCATTTGCCGTGACCAGGTTTGAGTGCCTTGAAGTGAATCACGAAACTTCTAACCTGATCAGTCACTGCATTTGGTGCCCGCAACATCCTTCCCTCACAGCTGGAGTGGCGCGGATTTAATGGGTGGATGGTCACCTCTGGAGGGTGGTGGTCAGTGGCTCAAGGTCCATGTGGAGATCAGTGACCCCCAGGGTCCCTCAGGGGTCTCTGTTGTCTCCAGTGCTGTTTAAGTCCTTTACCAGTGACGTGGACAGTGGGATTGGGGGCACCCTCTGCAGACAACACCGAGCTGAGTGGTGCAGCTGGCACGAAGGATGACATCCACAGGGACCTGGATGAGCTCCAGAGGTTCAACAAGGCCAGGGAAAGTTCCTAGATACAGGATCAATCCAGGCTGGGGATGAAGGGATTGAGAGCAGCCCTGGGGAGCTGAATTTGGGGGTGCTGGCGTGTGAGAGGCTGGACATTCCCTGACCGTGGGCACTTGCAGCCCAGAAATCCAGGGCTGCCACCCCCACAGGTGAGGGAGGTGATGCTTCCTCTATACCCTGTCCCCAGGAGCCCCCACCTGGAATACTGCACCCAGCTCTGGAATCCTCAGGATTCAGGGGGATCCAGGGCCAGAGGAGGCCACAGAAATGCTGAGGGAGCTGGGATTGCTCAGCCTGGAGAAGAGAAGGTCAGAGGAGACCTTAGAGTCCCTTCCAGTGACTGAAGGGGTTTGCAAGAAAGATGGGGACAAACGTTCTAGCAGGACCAGCAGAGACAGGACAAGGCTCAATGTTTTTAAACTAAGAAAGGACTGATTTAGATTAGATACAAGGAATACAATTTTTTTTTCAGATTAGATATGAGGAATACAGTGTTTTAATGATTGAAGTGATGAGGCACTGGCACAGGTTGTCCAGAGATGGTGATAACCCATCCCTGGGAACATTCAAGTCTGGCCTGGGCTCTGAACAACCCCACATGCTTGAAGATGTCTCTGATCATGGCAGGGGGGTTGGACAGAGCAGCTTTAAAATCCCATTCCTACCCAAACTGTTCTGTGGTGCCACAAATGGGAATTCTCTCACGTAGGTTGTCATAACTGAGTTATGATTGAGTTGCTGCCTGACAGAACCTTTCCTTTCATCAGATCTAGCAGGACTTGGGTGAACAGTCAGACCACATTTAGGTGACTACATTTTAGGTGGTTTATGTTCAGCGAGGTGGGTCCTACCTGAGCTGCAAATGAGCTTTTGAGAAGCTCCTGAGTGCATGAGAACAGACAATTCTTTGTCAGAGCCCCCAAGCTCAGATCAATGCTTCTGTTTAGATTTTCCTGCGTGGGGATGAAGTGAAGAATTGATCTGGTGCCCTTCAGAGGAGTAGGACACAAATATTCCCCTCCTTTGGGCACACCCTCAGTGTGTGAGGTGGTCATTTCTCAACTCCCCGTTATTAAAGGGTGTGAAAGGGCTGTACCTACAGCTGAGGTAAAAAAGAATCTCAGGGTCAACATCTTTTAAGGGCTCTGCTGCTCCTCTCTTTGGCACCCTGCTGATAAGCAACCAGCATGTTCCTTAATCAAAGATTTGGTGTTTAAGAAGAGGCTCCTCACAGAAAACGGCCAGAAATGCACTTAACTGCAGCAAACAATCGGGGTTTATTGATTGCCCTGACGAGATACTGACAGGAGAAGGGCATATGGAACTTGCAAACTAATTTTTGGGGTCTCCATGAGTGCGATGGGATCCCAGTGTGGAGTCACATCAGATCCCTGTGTAAATGCAGCCGGGAGGAAGGAGGAAGGGTTGTGTCATCACAGCCAAGGTGGGGTTGGTGTCTTTAGGGACACACTGGGCTGCTGGATGCTGTTAAGGACCTGAGTCCTGACGTTCTGAAAGTCCAGGATTGGTGCTGTTTGACCCCACCTGAGGGCCTGTCATCCCAGGGAGCTGACAGAGACCCCTGGATTCCAGCAGCCTTGTCATGGTACGTTCTGCGCTGCTCCAAAATTCCTTGGGATTTGGTTTGTACAGCAAGGACAGAGCTGGGATGGATTGTGTGTGTGGTGAGTTCCTTCCAGCTGAGACAAGTTGGGGAGCAGGATCTCACACTTCCCATCCAGCTGGCAGCCAAATCCACCCAGAGATCCTCTCCACTCCTTCTCCCAGCCCCCCAGGAGGGCTTTTCCACCCTTCTCCATGGGGACTTCATGGCTCCCCGCACAGGGACCCTGGTGGTCCTCAGGCAGTAACTCCTTTAGGTGAGTCAAAAAGTGGAGCCTCCACCCCGCTGGCCGAGCCTTGCTGAACTTGCCTCAGCTGGAAGCCACTGTTTGCATATTTTCCCACAGCTACTGGAATCTGTTTGATTCCAGGCTGAGGTGTGACACGCAGCTCCCCACAGCTCTGAGATGCGAGCTCGCCTGCTGGGTTTGGATTGTCTCCCAGGGGCCGAATTATCCGAGAGAGATGCACGTTTTCCCTTCACCTTCATGGTGTGGCATCCCAGGAGTGGGGCTGCACGAGGAGTGTAAGACCTCAGGCACCCAACATTTGGGGCTGAAGCAATCCTTTTGCTCGGCATTGACCCAACACCTCCTCTCACAGCCCGAGGTAGGAGCCGTGTGGGGCACATGGCAGGAGCTCTGCCATGCAGCAGCATTCCCCGGATTCCTGGGTCATTAAACAGCTCCGAGAAGCTCCAAGGTTATTATCAATTATGCTGGTATCTAGATTAGTCCCTGCTCTGCCACCTTATCAGTAACAGAGCCATAAAGCTGGCCTTTGGGGCTCTTATCTCCTCCCTTGGATCAAATCCCAAATCTTGGTTGCACACTAAGTTGATCTCGTCTGCGCCGGGCATCCAAAAGCTGCCAGCAGGTCTGCACAGGGCCCGGGGTGTAAAAACATGACCAGAATCCTGATTTGCTTCATCCAGAGCCCTCTGAAGCCAGCTCTTTCCAGGAAATACTGATTTCACTCAAAGCACATCGAAACTATGCACTTCCAATGAAGGGAAGAGGCAAAAATGCCTTTTGATTTCCAAACCACCAGGAGCTAAGCTCCAGGTGGGGACAGCCTGTTCTCCCAAGGAACAGCCTCACCACAATTCCTCACCTGTCTCTGTGAAAAAAGAGGAGAAACAGCAGAAAAAAACAACCTGAAGAATGATATTCTCAAAAATTAGAGGTTTGACGTGGCTGCCCAAGTGGTTTTTTTTCCCACCTATCCTAAAAAAACCCACACACAGGAGCTCCCGAGTGGTTTTCAAGGGGAGCTGATAAAAGTAGACACTAATAATGTACAAACCACATGGAACAGTGGGCGAATTCTAAAGATTAACGTGAGCAAGAGGCTCAGGGATCTAATCTGGGCCATGTTTGTGTGATTCTCTTGAAGGCAAATCTGCTCAAGGCTTTTGTGAGCACCAAATCTTTGACAATTGTTGTCTGAGTCTTCCCTGGGTTCATCTGAGCTTCCTACCTGTGCTTTTCTCCTGGATTTTACCTGTTGGCTATCATTTAAGAAGATGCTGAAATAGAAAGAATAGGTGAAAATATGTTAAATACACACATAGTGCAAGGACACAACTGTGTCACCTCTCTGCTCCCATTTCCTATCTCAGAATTCTGTTTTGTCTTGTTTGGCCTCCGCTTCGAGTCAGCTCCATCCAACTGGAGAGGCAGAGGCTTCCTGGAGGTCTTTTCATTGGAAATCTCTTACTTCGGATTAGATTTTGGATCAGGTTATGGATCAAGTCTTCCACCTGCATGCCCAATTTTGTCTACTGCTGCTAAAGCATCCTTATAGATCTTTGTCAATTTAGCAACTGATATGAATAATTAATTCAGTAGACAAGTTTTGAATGAAATCCCTCAGTGGATAATTATGGTTGGTAGAGCTGAACACGGATTTATTGGCAGTTTACCTGAGAGGGGTTTTGCTGGTTTTGGTTCTGGTTTACTTACTTATTGATTAAAATTCTTGGAGATTTTCATGTTTTTTAAATGATGGAAGTCTTAAAACACTTGGAATGGCCATTTCCTCAGAGTAGGGTCCAAGGTGACAGCATCTGACACAGGGAAACCTGGGTCATGCGTGGGGTTACTCACTTTCCTTGCATTAAATCTAATCCTTATGAAAACTTTGCTTGAGCCAAACACTTAAACCACATGTTTAAGCACGTGGGACATCCTGTCCTTACATTCTTGCTGGTGTCTCATTGATCCATCTCTCAGCTGGGGTAAATCAGGAGCAAATGGAATTGACCCAGGAGGGAGAAAAGGAAATTTCCAGCTTCTCACCACCTGCCCTATCTAGTGGAGGGAGTTGAAAGGTTGAAAACCTTAAAAACCCCTCAGTGATCATACAAGATTTGAGTGGAAATGCTGAAAACAACAGCATTTGGTGTTGTTCCAAGGATTAAAAGGAGAAAATTTATGGGTGAAGTGGGGAGATTCCTGAATAGAAGTAGAAGTGAAGCCTCCCTCACCCAAAATTGTGTTTATAGGTGCCACAGCAGCTTGGAAGTGAGGTTTTCCTAACCACTGACAAAAATCTGGTTATAGGCAGAGACAGGACGTGCACCTCTGCAGCTCTTGTAAAGGACATACACCCAGTGATCCATCAGCAGCTCACCACTGAAGCACAGCTCATTCATTAATAATCCATCACCCACGTGTCAACAGCCCCGTCCTTAATTCCCTACTGGAATGGCTGTTTCCATGGATGTGCATGGCAGTATTGTTCCCACTTCACAGGTAGGAAATTGAGGCAAACCAAAACGCCCCCAGCCCACAGTGCCATGCTCGCACCTCAGTAACGACATCACCTTCTCTCCTAATTAAAGTAATTTACTGATAGAATTGATCCCTGTGCACACTGGGGTGATTATGGTCTCAAATCCAGCGTTGGGACAGTTTCACAACCCACCCAATCTGTCAGTGCTGAAGGTTCTCCATTCCCCAGCAAGGGGGCTGAGGATTTTTTTTTTGTCACTCAGTGCTCACGAGGTTGCTGTGTGTGCTTAACCCAGAGCTGCGAGCCTGAAATTGAAATTATCACTCTTAAGGGAAAACACACACACACACAGAAAAAAAAAAAAAAAAAAAAAAAAATCTGGGGAAAATCTGCTGCAGTCCTGATTGGCAGTGTTTGATGATTAAAAACATGATTCATCCAAAAACAACCCACGCCTTTCAGTCTGTTCCCAGAGCTCTGGCGCCAACCAAATTCTGGGTACCCAAGAGACATTTCTGTCCTGTCACAGCAAGCAGCATCGGGATTGCAGCAAGGCAATCCCTTCCCCTGCGCTGGCACAGGGGTGTCTTTCACAACGATGACCCAAAGCAGGTCCGGTCTCACTTACAGGAAAGCCTTGGGTGCAAAAGCCTTTGTTGAGCAGGATGCTGCTGGGCAATGAATGAAAAGGGACCGCGGCTGAGGCGTTTTTAGTTGAAGACCCTCGCTGATAAGCGATTAGATGCTCTCACGACAAAAAGGTGGTGCTAAAAGGATCAAGGAGGAAAGTCGGGTGCTGAGTGGGAGCAATTTGCTGCTGAGAATCAACATCCTTATTCCTGTAAGGCTGGAAGAAGCCTGGCAATTCCGAGGCATAAATCCCTTTGAGGCTTGCCACATCCCCGGTTTCAGCCGACACTGGGATGGGTTAAAAGCAGGAGGGGCAGCATTGTAAAGCCATGATCTTATCCCGGTCTCACCCAACTCGCTGTTTATATGGTTGTAGATATATTGCATCCCATTGTCTGAGGCAGGACCTGGTGCTCAGCCCTTTGAGGGCTTGTGGGGAAGGCTCCTCTGATCAGGGGATTTTACAGCACTCGGTGATAGGGGACTTTGTGGCCTGGAGCCCTGCATCATCTCGGGCCTGATCGTGTCAGATTCCTTCCCGAAAACAATGAGGAGCTTTGAGTCACTGCTTGGGTGGGAAACCTCCAAGGAAATCTTGGTATGACTCTGTATCTTCAGGACCATTAGGACCATGAGGGTTACACCTGGCGGCTCCTTTGTCAGGTCTGACAACCCCTGTTTGAGTTAGAGCGTTCAGAAAGCTGCTCAGGGTGGCATTTCCTAAAATTCCTGTAGCTCACATTCAGACCTCGGCTCTTAAGCCTCAGAGGAATTTGTTGGAAGCCACTGTAACGTCAAAGATCAAGAAAGGAATGAATAATTCGGGTTAAAACTCTGGTTCTGAGCACCAGGGAGGAGTTTGGTGATATTCGAAGTATCTCTGTACGTGACTTGCTTTAGTCCCATGTCCAACATCCTCCTCTGTGCAGGGACAAATGATGAGGCAGATGGTGTAAAAGTCATTCCTCTCAGATTTGGACGTCCTTTTGCTTTTCCAGCCTTTCAGTGGATCTGGACGTGGCATTTTGGGTCCTGTCTTCCCCAGTGCTGGGTGGTGGGTTATTCCCTCCTCCTTTGGGCTCACTCTCCAGCCCTGCTGTGCTCAGCATTCACATCCTGGGGGTCAGTCCCCAAATCCTCACATCCTCCTGGAACCTTGACGTGGCTCCTGTCGCTGCCACTGGCCTGGCACCTGGGGCGTGGAGGTGGCTTTGGGTGGTGGCATGGTGACATGCTGACCCCTCTTTTTGTGATGCAGCCCTGCCCGTGCCCCTTCACTCTCACCCCTCCAGCGTTCCCAAATCCTTCAGGCTTTTTCAGTAATGATGTGGTGGAGTTTTCTGGGCCGTTGGTAAGAAAGTTCAACAGCGCTGAGATGATCTCAGGGAGCTCCAGTTAAAACCAGCCTTGTTCGATGGCAATTGCTCAGCAGAGTGACACTGGAGAGTGGTCAGCTCCCCATGAACTTTTTTGTACTCTTCTGATCCTAAATATGACCACTCTGAATTCTTTATTCACTCTTTTTCTTTATATTCTGACTAAAAATGCCGTGTCAACGTCACTTTTATCACCTCTGTTTAACAATCTCATTTAAAAATTAGTTTTCCATAGAACTGTAGTTCCTAGGACTAATTATATGACAACTTTTCCATCCTCTGTGGGTTCAGTCTTGTATCATGCATTTCCCTTTTGGGCCAGATAACAGATTTACAGTTATTCATTTGCTCTTTAACAACACAGTGGATTCCTAACCTATTTGGCATTCTCTGGTTTTCCATCATCACTTGGAGATTTATTACGAATGTTAACAGCAGTTATCCAGAAATATCCAAGATTCCCTTCCTTCTTTATCTCCTTGTTTATCTACAGGAGGTTAATACATTATTAGGGACTACAAATGTGTGAGTGCGTATCTCTGGATGTTCTCTAACAACACATTGAACAATTATTTATTGGTCATCCTCATGTTCTTAGCACCACTAGCTGTGGATTATCCACTGTGGGCTTTCCTTATCACTTATCTGGAGTGTTGTGTCCTAGTTTACATTCACAATTTCCCACTCTTCTCACCAGGTCTTTGAGTGCACATAGGAATGGGGTGAGTGAGATTCATGAGCAGGGCTGGGAGCCGATGGATGACTTTTGAACCACCCCACTGGGATTTCACCTACATTTATTTTCTCTTTTTTGTAAGAGTAAAGGTGAATTAGGGAACTGCATTTGCTTTTCTTAAACATGCTCTACCTGGACAGGCTTTTCTTTTAGCTTCCCACTGCATTTCAGTGCTCCTGTAGATCCCAGTCCCAGGAGAATCATCAATTTCTTAGAACCAAGAAATACACCTTTTTTTTTTTTTTTTTTAAATTATTTACAAAAAAAAAACCCCAAAAACAAAAAAAACAAAACAAAAAACCCCAAACCTTTCAAAATTTTTTCCAGAACCCTCCCAGCCCCTCTCAGCCAGCCTGCTGTCGTTTTGCACCTTGCCTTTCAAGATCTTCCCCATTATTTATTATTTTGCCTCAGCAGTTGCCAGTTCCAAGGAAGTGGAAAGGTTCCTTGTCCTGAGCACCGTGTGTGCACATAGCCAGAGACAGTCCCTGCCCCGCAGCACTTCAAATCTAATCTAAAGAGACAGAAAAAAAGGTGGGTGAAATGAAGAATTATTAGTATGGCACGATGTTAGCAACTCCTTACCCCGGATCCCTGGCAGCTTTCCAGCCCCCAAAAGGACAGGAGTGCAGGTATTTCTTTTCAAGGTAAGAGTAGTGCAGGTTGGTTTTTTTTTTTTTTTTTTTGTGATGGAAAGTTCTCCACCCTGATTTTGCCACAGAGAAAGGTTGGGGTGAGTTTTTTTTGTTTGTTTGTTTGTTTTTCTGGGCATTTGACATGTTTGAAGCAGAGGGTCTACCAGAGAAGAGGCAATGGCTGTGAGCAGCTGCTGAAGGCTCTGCTGTGTCAAAAAAAAAAAAAAAAAAAAAATAAAAAAGAAAAAAAAAAAAAGGAAAAAAAAAAAAGAAATAGAATCCACGTTTCTGCAGCTGGGAAACTGAAGGGAGCATTCCCCTTCTCCCTGTCGAGATTTGACATGTGTGGACACAGACAAGGAGCGGGGTTTGCTTAGGCAAAGCACCAGTGCTGACTCCTGCTATTCTGCTAACTGCTCTTCATTTTCTACTTACTGCTGCCTCCCATCCTACCTCATTCCTGGCCCCTTCTCCCTTTCCTTTCACCCCTTCATGTCCTGCCTGAATGCAGAGAACGAGCTTTTTTACAGCAGGAAACATCTCCCTGACACTTCTCCACCGAGCTCTTAACACAATGGGAGCCCTAATCTCAGGCTCGGGTTCGAGGCATAATGGTAATAATTATTGTTGTTATCGTTGTAATAACAGTGATGGAAAGATTTAGAGAAAGCAGGGGGGAGAATAAAAAAAAAAAAAACCGTTGCTAACAGCAAGGGAAGATTACCCTGATCCTGGAAAGAGGCGTGTATCAGCAACTTTTAATCACCAGATAGGCTTCCTCTTCCAGGGTGGGGTGGTCAGGGAGTCTGGGAGCTCTGTTTCTGTTCCCTGAGTGGAGCATGAGTTGGGAGCTGTGTGAGTGGGTCAGTGAGGGTGCAAAAAAGGGCTTTTCCTAAATCCAGGTGCTCGGAAAGACGGGGAGTGGACTGCAGGCATCTGTGCAGGTCCGTCAGCAGGCAGCAGCCCAGACCTCACGGCCAGAGAGGTCAACGTTTGGCCACTTGTGGGGCTTTGGAGCTTGGGGTTAACAGCCAACGTGGGCATGTGGGGCTTTCTTCCCTCTCTCCTTTCTTTGGAGCACAGCAGATAAATAGCTCCAGGTGAAGGCCTGCACATTCTTTATGAAGCAAAACGTGCTGTCGGTGTAAGGAGGCGAATGTGTGGCCCGGGGCACCATGTGCAATGTAATGTGTCTCGAGTCCCTTGCACGGGCTTGTTTGAAATATGTGTCAATAACACCAGCAGCAGCAGTTTGCTGCTCAGAAAGGAAAAGGAGGTGAGCGTGGTGGGGAGAGAAGGGAAAGCAGCGTGGGGTGGAGGGCAGGTAGGTCCCTGCCTCCTTGAAAACCCCAAACCTTCCCCTGCTCCCCACCACCCACTCCTTGGTGAGATCACCCTCATTAGAGTGAATACCCAGCACAGGCACTTCCAGGAGACAGCCAAAGTATTGACTTTCAAACCCATTTTCGCAGCAGAAGCAACAAATGGTCTCTTGCAGGGAGAGGGTGAAGCCTCTAATTATTATTTTTTAAGGGTGTAAACCAAACCCAGGTTAACAATTATGAGGGACTGACTGTCTTCCTCCTCTTGCTTCCTGTTCTAGACAGGATTCAGGTCTCAGGGATTTCAGCAGGGTCAAAATTAGCACCTGCAAGTCCCACGTGTGGGAAGCCACAGTCCTTGTGTACAAACCTCTTTGCCACGAGAGGTTGGCTCCAGCAGCTCTCACGGGGAAGACGGGTCAGCAAATCCCCGGGACAACTGGTAGATTCCCCATGTCTGGATATCTCTGGATCAAGAGTGGGCACCTTTCTGGGGGAGGTGATTCAGCCACGGCCAGTGGTGTGGAGGAGATGAGTTAATGGGTGGTCTAACCTGGTAATTATATACTTTGATGAATCCATGAGATTGCAGCGCTGTTGGAAGGGAGCTCGGCAGAATTCCTGAGCTTTTGTGACTGCCTGTCACCAGTTCCCCTGGCCCAGCTGAGGAAAAACCATCTCACAAGGAGGCAAGTGGAAAGTGCCTGAACCTTCAGTCCAGAATTTTGTGTCCTAGTGAGAATGTCCCTGGCTTCGTCTACAGTGAGAATTCCTGGGTTCGGGTCTTTGCTCCTGTGTTTGTTACAATTCCCATGGACGGGGTTTCTACCCCACTGCGGCACCCCTTCTCCTCTCAGCAAGTCTCCCTGGAGCTCAGAACCAGAGCTCCTTTGCTCAAAGGGTTTGGTTCAGGTGGATACAAACCTCTTGTTCATCACCTGACTTAAATAATCCTGAGGTCAAGGTGGGATTCGTCCCACTGGACACCTGCACTGCCGGTAACTCCTACCTGAGGTATCACAGATTCACAGAATGGTTTGGACTGGGAGGGATCATCCCATTCCACCCCCTGCCATGGGCAGGGACACCTTCCACTATCCCAGGGTACTCCAAGCTCCACCCAACCTGGCTTTTGGACACTTTCTTTATGCTTTCATGGCCAGTGGAGTCCAGCACTAGACTGGACTTAACTCCATGACTTAACTTCTAACTGAGACTGGTGTCTTGACTAGGTCAAGCTCCTTGTCTCCTAGTTGTATCCAGTTCTTCCCACTGGACACGTGGGACCCGTGGGATGTCTGTGTTGTAGCCTTCCATGGCAGCTGAACCCCACAGGGCTGAGGGGGCCACATCGAGGCTCCCAGTCCTAGTGTGGATTCCCAGAGGTACCCAAGCAGGGCTGGAAGCCACTGCAGGCATCCTACAGAAAACCGGTGGCACTTGGGAGCCACGTTTGACCCCCAAGTGCAGCTGGAAGGGCGTGAGATGTCCCCGTGCACCCAACCAAACTGACCCTCCCTGGGGGTATCTCACCAGCTTTTGGAGGCTCGGCCCACCTCGTTCTGAGCTTCAGATTTCCAAATGCAATTAGTCAGTATTAGCAGGAGGAGGAGGTGTAAGAACGAGTTCCTTGAGGGCACCCTCCAATCCCTATATTACTTATAGGGATGTGTCAGTCGCTGTCCCTGCGTGGGTACAGGCAGGAAGGGACAGGAACAGAAGGCAGAGAACACCTGATGGTGGCACCAGGGGTAAAAATGTTCTCGTGCTCATGGCTTTGCCTCCACTGCCATTTTCAGCCTTGCGGTTGAGCAATTCCTTCCAAAGAAAGCGTCCTCTCTGCCCTCCTGGCTGGTGATAAACGGGGTGATGTCCTCTAGGTGAAGAGATTAGAAACCTTTAAACCTCTGGAAGTCTTTGTGCTGTCAGATCTCCAGGTGCTCCTGCTCTGTGAAAAATAACTGAGCCCTTCTTATTCCTGCTAAATCCCTTTCTGTTCCTCTCAACCTCGGTGATAATTTGCGAAACGGAGTTCCATTAATTAATTAGTTCAGCATTGTAATAAACCCCAGAGTGGTGCTCTGAGGCAGTAGTTGTAGAGGCTCTATACCATTTAGTATGTTATTCCTGTAAAATTCCTTTAAAACTGAACTTTGTCTTTTCCAGGCAGTATGTAGTTGAAAATTCCTATATTACTTAATCAAAAAAAAAAAAGTTGTTAAAATCTTGAGTGATTTGTTCAGTTAAACATTTCTGACCAGTAAAAATATCTCTAGTCAAATATATCGAAAGTCCATTCTGCTTTAGATTCCTGCTTTTCCACATTCTGGTGCATTTTCACTGGCACAGGTTGCCCAGAGTTGTGGTGGGTCCCATCCTTGGAAACATCCGTGGCCAGGTTGGATGGGGCTCTGATCTGATGAAGACAATCTCAATTACGACAAGGGGGTTGGATCAGGTGACCTTTGAAGTTCCCAGACAAACCACTCTTACACAAGCCATTCCATGGTTCCCTAATTCTGTGTTTGGGGTCTAGGAGCATGGGAAAGCTGAAAAACAGGGAGTCACAGCCTCTCTGATTCCTCCTGCAGCTCCTTGCTGAGACAGAGCTGCTTCTGCATGGGCTGCGTGGTCCCTGTGGCCACTCAGATCCCACGTGAGATCCACGGATGGATTTTCTTGTCTCCAATGGAGCTCCCTCCCCACAGAATGGTTTTGTCACCGTTCAGATCTCCTGTGAAACCCAGTTATGAACATTGCATAATCCCCCAGCTCCACCAGTGCTTCAGGTCTGCAGGGAACGCAGAGGAATCCAGGCTGGAGGGAATCCATCTGCCAAGCTGAGTGACCCTGCAGCTTCATTATTATGATGATGATGAAGAGGAGGGCTCGTCCCTAGTTTCTAAAGTAAACACAGGTGGTATCTTGGCAGAGGGAACGTGCAGCAGAAAGCTGGGATCGCTTCCCCAAAATTCTTGGCCACTTCCCTCGGTGCGTGTCAAAGCTGGTATCTTTGCCTCATGGTGATCACCCCTGCACGAGCTGATCACTATCTGGCAGCCTGTCTGCAGCTCCGCAGCCACTCTCAGGAGGAAATCATTAAGGCTGGGATGCTGCTCAGGGAGAGGTGCAGGTGCTGCTGCTGCCTGGAGAACCTGGAGAGATTCCCGAGTCCTTCCATGGAGGCTCCGTGCCTCCAGCACTGCGGGGTTGTTTGCTCCTCACCCAGAATCTCATTCCATCCCCCGAGTCAAGAGATTTGGGGTAGTTCATGTTGCCCCAAGGACAGCTCCCTACCTACTTTCTTTCCTCAAAACCTTTCTCCTCCTGCCTGCAGTGGGGATGGTTCAGCCTGGACTAGAGAAGGGCTCAGGGTGGCCTAATTGTGGCCAGGACCTCAAGGGAGCTACAAGAAAGATGGAGATGAATTATTTACAAGGACCTGGAGTGACAGGACAAGGGGGATGGCTTCAAACTGAAGGAGAGTAGGGCTGGATTAGATATTAGGAAGGAATTCTCTGTGAGGGTGATGAGACCCTGGCACAGGGTGCCCAGAAAAGCTGTGGCTGCCCCTGGGTCCCTGGAAATGTCCAAGGCCAGGCTGGACAGGGCTTGGAGCAACCTAGGATGTTGGAAGGTGTCCCTGCCCGTGGCAGGGAGCTGGAAATAGATGGTCTTTAAGGTCCCTCCCAATTCAGGCCATTCTGAGCTTCTGTGATTCCATGATTCCTCCTCTTTCCCCAGTTTCTTTGCCATCCATCAGCCTGACCCCTTCCAGATGTTTTCCATCCAGACACTGCCTGACCAGCCGAGAAGTTTCCACCCTGGAGAACACTTCTGTTCCTCTGAGGAACATCAGGGCACCACATCTGCCAAACCTCTTGGAGGAGAAACCCTTTGAGCCACGGCTCCTGGTGTGAGAACACCAGACCCCAGCAGGTTTAGGGAGAGGAAAGCTTGGTCCTTTTCCGTGCTGGCTGGTGCTGCACACGTAGTGCTCTGACTGTTTTTGGAATTTAGACCAGATCTGGAAGAAGCTTCCATATAAATCACCTTTTTTTTTTCACCCAAGAGGTTTGGAGGTTGGGTGGCCTTTTACTTGAGAGTCATAAAATCATGGAATGGTTTGGGTTGGGAGGGACCTTAAAGCTCATCCCTTTCCACCCCTGCCCACGGCAGGGACACCTTCCACTATCCAAGGCTGCTCCAAGCCCTGCCCAACCTGGCCTTGGACACTTCCAGGGATCCAGGGGCAGCCACAGCTTCTCTGGGACTTCCATCCCAGGGTCTCCCCACCCTCACAGAGAAGAATTCCTTTGTAACACCTGGTCTAAATGTATATAAAACAAATATATATATATATATATGGCTTCCTTTCTCCAAAACAGGTTATAAAACCTTGACTCAACTTTAGGTCGTTGTCACTGTCGAGGGGTTGCCAAATGGAGGGATTTTGCTGAGCGACCCAAGGAAATTCAGCTGCATTGTGGCTGAAACCTCCCTGCCTGTTCCCTTCACAGCAGAAGGAATTTTGGGCTGCAGGAGATCCATTTCGGTAAACAAGAGGTTTACAGCGGTAGAAGTAGTGGTAAAGTCAGACACTGGTAGAAGTCAGGGCTGCAAAGCAAATTAAACCTTTCCCTCCTTTCTCTGCACCAGGTTTTATTGCGGTTGTTATTCTTTCTGTTGTGAGAGACAATCTCTGAGAGAGAATTTTTCTCCCTCTCAAGGTGTATACAAATGCCAGGACATCCACTGGCATTTTTCCTGTACCTCTGAGCGACTCATCAGTCTGTACCTCTTTAATTTTACTGAGATCTAGCTGAAACATGTCAAGGAGCCATGAGGATTTTTTCCCATGCAAAGCAGTTTCTTTGCAAGAAAAAAAAAAAAAATAAAAAAATCCAGTTGTTCTGTTGCAGCAGAAATTGCACTTTAATTCGAGAAAAAAAATCGTTTTATGAGCAGTAAAAAAAAAGAAGTTGGAGCTTTGGTCTCATGGCAGCCTTGTTGCTGTTTTAGTGCTAAATAAGAGTTGTTTTCTCTTTGGGCTCTGGTGTTGCTCATGCCCTTCCTCCATGTGGATTTTTTATTGTCTAATACCAGGTCATCTTTTGCTCTTCCCAAAGAGAGGGAAGGAGAGGATAATGAGCTCTCTGCCTCCTGCTGCTTTCCACATTTTTCTAAAAGCTGCAATACAGACCTGAAACTTATTTCTGGAGGAAAATCCGTCTTTCCTGACCCGCTCTCATGTCCCTTTCCCATATGGTAGGACCAGGACTCATACAAATATTCCCCTTAGTCCACCCTGTGACAGAAATGGTCCCCAAAGAAGGTGTGAGATGTGTTTGTGTCTGTTTATGACCCCGGAACAGCTGATTCCCTATTGATCAGTCCTTGAGTGGTTCAGAGGCATGGAAGGAGAGCAGAATTGTGACATTTCAGACCAAAGGAGGAGCAGATTCCATGATGGATGAGTGATATGAAAGGAAGCAAAACCATAATTTATTGCAAAGTACTTAGAAGGTATTTTGATGGATAGTGCAAGTAGATGAAAAGCCCTTTTGGGTTTGGGATTTTTTTTTTTTTTTTGCAGTTCATTAGTTCAAAGCGAAGCAGCTTTTTCATGGTAGTAAAATCAGGCATGTGATCAGAAATCCTTTATTTATTTTTTCCAAAAAATATCAAAACTTTTCACTTACCTGTTGAGGTTCTGAGCATTTTAAGACACACATAACAGATTTTTACACAAAATAACATTGTTTGAAAATCCGCCCTCCATAAAACTGCTTTTTTTACATCGGTCAGAAAAATTAAGCTTTTTGCTTGGCAAATGTGCCAAACTCAGAAGATTTCAGGGTGATTTTACCTTTTTTTTGTAATGTAAAAAAATTGTGCCCTGTCCTAGCTCACAGTTTCAGTAGAGTTGATAAAGTAATGTAGGAGTTTGCCCTTCCTCAGGTGTTTAAGATTTGGACACAGCGACAATGAGAAATGGCAAAATTCCCGATGCAAGTGGAGCTGTGCTGTGGGTCTGCAGAGGAAACAACCCCTGAGGTTGCCCAATCCAAACTTCTAATTCGGTATCGATAATTAAATTGAAAAACAAAAATAAATAAATAAAAGCACACACAAGTGTGACAACAAGTGTGACAACAAGTTCCTTATTGACTCTCCGGGTGCAATAAAAGCCCTTAAACACATTCTCAGTTTTAAATATGTGCTCAAGCCCCATTGATTCCAGTGTTAACACGAGGCACCAGATGAAGTGCTTCTCTAAATTCAAGCCTTCCTGCATTTTCCTTAGGAGCATTTTACGACCAGAACAAAAAGTAGCTGTAGGATTCATTAGAGAGAAAAGAAAAAAAAAAGAAAGAAAAGAAAAAAAGAAAGAGAGAGAGTGCAAAAGGAAGGAAAAACAAAGAGGAGGAAACTTTATGGCTCCGTAAACAGCTGTAAGCAATGTCTCTGGTCGGGTCAGACCGGTCTGAGTTGACAAGGCAGTGTCTCCAATTATATAGCATGCTGTAGCCTGTAAAAATGAAATCAATTTGTTATTTTTCTGGGAGAACATTATAGCGTGAGTTCACACATTTGGTGAGCCTGATGACTCAGTGAAAGCCAGAGGAGGAACTCTCAGACCTCTGTGTGTGTGTGTGCACAACTGAGGGTCTGTGTGTGTCCAGCACATACTCACAGCACCTTCCTGAAGGGAAGGGTGAGAAACGTCAGTAATTTGCTTTATCGGGGCAGCGGACAGCGAAAATCCTGCTCTTCTCACCCAAACCTCAAAATGACTTTCCGTCCGTGGCTCTCCTTTCAAAGCCGGCTTCATCACGGAGGAGTTTCAGGATAAAATTCCCCCGAGCACTTAAGCACTTAAGCAATTTAGAAGTCCAAATCCAATCTTTGCAGGGATCTGAGGTCTTTGAGCCCAGTCCTCCGAGGTATTTAGCACTGACATAGCCCAGGCCAGAGCTCAGCGCTGGGGGATGAGCCTTAATGAGAGGTTTGAAACCACAATATGTACTTTATATTGCTGATCATTTAAAAAAGGTTCAAGCTGGGATGCTTTAGGGGGGTGTGGGGGGTGGGGAGCTGGGAGCATTAGGACTAGCCACAGCCCTAATTATTATTGAAATTCAGAGTATGAGTCCAAATATTTTTGCATTGTGTAGGCATTTTTTCACTGCCTAATACGTTTCTTTATCCCTTCCCTCCATTCCCCTAACTTAGCACACCTGACCCAGAAAATTAGAGCTATTTTCACCCAAAACTTCATTCCAGTGCCCAAGTTATATAAGCATTGTGCTGGGGAGAAGGAGGCAGGTTCCTTTCCAGGCCAGCCAGTCGTTGCCTCACAAACACACATTCTTTCCATTTGTCATGAAACCCTGAGAAGGGGTTAGGCTGGGAGAAGTCAGAAGCAAAAGGCAGCAAAGGTGTTTACATGAAACTTCAAATTACTCCCCTTTCATTTGCAAGTAACTGTTGTTCCTCGTCCCAGGTAAATTTATCCATCAGCAATATCATTAGATGAGTTCATTATAACCACGAGATTTACAGCGCTCATAAACTGCAGTGTAGGTGGCAGATTAAAATGTTAAGGCTTAAACATCTCTAAAACAGCCCTGCACTGCCATCCTGGCACATTTCAGGAGGTAAATGGAGCTGAGTGGAGGCAGATCTCCGGCAGGGAGACCTCCAGGGAGAAGCCCCAGATGTAGGATGTGGTGTGGAAGCAACACCAGGGTCACTTGGACCTAGATCCAGGCTTGAAAACGTGGTTGGAGGGGCCATTATTCTGCTGCCTGGGTTGTTTTTCAGATGACATGTGTAGCAAAGGAGTTAATTGCCTTGGGTAATTAAAGAGTTCCAAAGAGTTTTTCCAAGGAACTGGGTTGTTAATACTTGTATTCTCTCCTCCTCTGTTCTGTAGATCCTAAGGGAAGACAAAGTCAAAGCAGCATCTCCTGCACTCAGAGTGGAAGGTGCTGAGTGTTGTGGTGTGCCTTAGTTCCTGTGGGAATTTGCTGTCCTGGCCAAACCTCAGCTCAGGGAATTTTGCTTTCTTAGCACCCACTTGAAGCTGCCTTTGAGCTCATTATTTTTCAAATCCAGCCTCAAACTACTCTTAAATAAGCTGTCGTGGCCCAGCTTAGAGATAGCAAAGACTTTCCTTGGCTTGCTCCTCCAGCTCTCCAAGGATTTCTCAGATTCTGGGGGGGAAAAAAAAAAAAAAAAAGGTGTCCAGTTTATGCTCCTCATTTTTCCCCAGCCAGTGCTGCCTCCTGGGCATCTCCAGTGATTCAGCCCACCTATCTGAGGCATCTCCCTCAGCATGGGCCGAGTTGCCCTCTGGAGATGCTGATCTGGGGCAGACAGAGAGCTGGGCAGCGAGATTCCAAACTTTTAAATGGTCAAAGTCGGGTGAGGTGAGTCCCACGCTTAGAGATCCTCTGATGAGAGGTGCTTGGAGGAGCATGGAGCTGCTGCATTATCATCATCATCACCACTGTTGTTGTTCATACAGGGCAAGGGTGAGGGAATTGCTGTGGGAGAAAAGTCACCTTCCATGCCTGCCTGTTTGCCACAAAATTATGTGCATACTCTCCGGGTTAGAGGAGAAAAAAGGGATTTAAACATAGCCCTTGTGCTGGACTTGGAGGTGGATGAAGAGGTATCCAACAAGAACAGTTAGCCCAGTAGGTTGCAGCCTTTTTCTTTTCCAGGCTGGAAAAAAAAAATTATAATCTGGAAGGACAGACACCTGCAGAGTGAATTTAGAGCTGTCTAACAGGCTTAGATTTCCTTTTGTAAACCTCTTTGAAATGTCTTAATCTTGATAGCGAGACATCCAGAGCCAAATGTTGAGGACCCCGTTGCAATCAATGTTGCAGAGACTCGTAATTTCTGAATTAAAGTACGACACTTCTGTAACTAGACTTCTTAAACCTAAGCTTGATTGTTACTGGTCCATGCAAAACAAAAAGCAGCCCCCAAACTTAAAAAAAAAAATAAAAATCTTTCTTCAGAATCAGTTACTTGATTCACATCTTCTAGAGCCAAACCTATCATTTTGCTGATCTGTGTTAAGGTGGTTTCCAAGTTTTCAACTAAAACATCAATTAAAATTTTTGTTAATGTCCACATTTTGTAGTTGCTTGGGTTTGGAACAGTTTTAATTTCACAGAAGGAAACCGCTTTGATGCAGGAGGGGCATTGGTGAGCAGAAAGATTCCCTTTTCCGCTTAAAATAATGGGGAGTGACAAGTTCCACTTCCTTTCTTTTCATCCTAAAATTTCTCTAGGCTTTGTTTTCATGGTAAAACAGAGAGTAAAAAAAATCACAGCATATGCCAAAATATCGGTATTTTCTGTGAAAAATAAGGCCATCCAGTGAATGTAGAATTAGAAGTTTTTCTGCCTGTCCACCCGCCTGGCCTCTGGGCTGGTGGTTCAAACCATAGAATCATAAAACCATAGAATGGCCTGAGTTGGAGGGATCTTAAAGACCATCCAGTTCCAGTCCTTGCCACGGGCAGGGACACCTTCCACCATCCCAGGCTGCTCCAAGCCCCATCCAACCTGACTTTGGACATTTCCAGGGTTCCAGGGGCAGCCACAGCTTCTCTGGGCACCCTGTGCCAGGGCCTGCCCACCCTCACAGAGAATTCCTTCCTAATATCTAATCCAGCCCTACTCTCCTTCAGTTTGAAGCCACCCCTCCTTGTCCTGTCACTCCAGGCTCTTGAAAATTGTCTCTCTCCATCCTAATTGTTGGTCCCCTCAGGTCCAAGAAGGCCACAGTGAAGACACCCTGAAAGTCTTCTCTTTTCCAGGCTGAACAAACACAATTCCCTCTATTATGAGCAGATGGACATCCTTTGATTTAACATCCTCACCAGGGCTGGCTGGACAAAAGGAGCAGAGTCACTCCTGGTGCTCAGTTCTCAATATTTGGTGGGGTTTAAGTGCACTCAGGGTCTCCTCCTGGGTCGTTTGAGCACCGTTGCTGCTCAGCATTATTAAATGAAGGTATTTTCCACGTGACAGGAACCCCGGGAGGGCATCCCAGGAGGAAGCTCTTAAAAGGCCTCTCCAAGATGAACGGCAAAACAAAGCTCCTGCAAAGCTCAGGAACGACAGAATTCAGGGAGAAACAGGCAGGTGTAGGAGTCTCCACACGCTGCTCCTTATGTGTCAAGGACTTCTGACACGCAGAGAAGGTGGTGACCTTGAAAAGTCAGCAGAGTGGTGCTGTACAACGAGGTCATCCAGAGCTGAAACCATCTCTTTTTCTGAAAAAAAAACCCCCAAAAAAACCAAAAAAACAAACAAACAAACAAACAAACAAAAAAAAAAAACAACAAAAAAAAACCAAACCACAAAAGCAACAACAAAAAAAGCTCTGTGCAGGTATTTCCTGCATATTTCTCCCTCCTAACCTGGCTGGGGTGTCCATTCCAAGAGGGAGGCTACATGTAATTTATTAAGAAGGTGGCCAGGTACTTATTTACAACGGCTCTGCTGAAGGAGCAGATGGATTGAGATAAGGGAAACGAAGAGCTCTCCAGTTGTGTTGGCAAAGAAAAATGCTCGCTGGAGGTTGAATTAAACACTTCAGGGCATGCAAGGCTTAGAGATAAGCTAAGAACTTTGGCTGTGGACATACAGAGCTGTGTTTTCCTGGCTCCTCCTGTGCTAATGGGAAGAAAAAACTGATTTGGTTTGAAAGGAACAACTCTTTGACCCTTTCCCTTGGTTCAGACTCGAGCAGCACCTGTTCTAGGCATGAGTGTGTGTGTTTGTAAAACTGAGAGCTCCAGGAATTCTCCAGTGGAAAAGGAGAGGTTGGGGTCAGTGCATCCAGGAAGTGTTGGCGCTTAGGGAATTTGAAGGTGATGCCTGGTTAGACCACAGCAGATGACACCCGGCCCGTTTCTGGGCACCACATTTTCAGAATTACCCACATGAAGGAGATTGCTTGGGCGGAGAACCCAGGAGAGTGGAAAAATGCAAATGCCAGGTTTGATCATTGGAAACAGTGAGTGAAAAAAAAAAAATGAATGATGGGAGCTACGAGAGAGTTGAGCAACACTGAAATGAGATTCTGATCTTTATAGACTTTCCCAATCTTTTCTTAAAGTTTGGTTGTTGGGTTGTTGTTGGGTTTTTTTTCTGGGTGGAGGAGAAGCTTGGAAGGTTCAGAGGGTTCCCACCTGATGATCAATAATAATGACAGGGAGCTGAAAGAACTGGGTTCTGCTAAAGATAAATTGGCTTTAGAGAGGGAGAAAGTGTTTACACCTGGAAGCAAAGTAGAAACCAAAAGAGGGTGCTCGGGGAGATGTTATCACACTCCAGAGGCTGCGAGTGAGCCAGGAGGAGGAGGAGGTCTGTGCTCAGCTCTGCTCATGGGCAGATTTTTGGAGATTCCATCCTGCACCTCCAGCTGGAAGTCAAGTGGCTCCACACTGCCCCGTGAAAGGCCAAATTTGCATTTACACCGTCTGGGGGCTGATGACACCTTGAGAACGAGGCTGTTGCTGGAGATTGTCTTTTGCAGATTAAACTGTCCAGACTGTAACACAGATCAAAGCAAGGTGTGACTGTTTCCCTGCTGTGTTGAGCGGGGAGCAGTGTGAAAAAGCAATTAGAGGTATTTATATATATATAATATTCTTTAAAAAAAAATTAATATTTTTTTTAATCTCAGATGATCTTCCCATCAACGGAAATGAATAGTTGAGGGCACCAACTCATAAACTCCTCTTCCTATGACTGGTATTTTCATTCTACCTCTGTAGTAACCACCAAGAAAAAAAACCAAAAACCCAGATACAGGCTTGAGTTTCACTGTTCATATGATTAAAGTTTTTGAGGTTGGAATCCTAAACTCCATCAGGGTCCTACTGAAATAGCTCAAAAGTTTCCTTCTGGCTTCACCACATGGTGGATGCAGCCTGTTACCACAGGTTGGTGGTAGCTCAGGGAATGGTTTACCTTTGTTGGGAGCTGGGTAGGAGACTTAGGAGAGCTTTGGGAAGGACGCTGGTGACTGCAGTTGACGTGGAAACAAACTCTACAGTTGTTCCCACCAAAGTTAACCTCAGACACCGGAAAACATCCACATTTTGGACTCTCTGTAGTCAATGGCTGGAGGATGAGTAGGAACAACTAAACTGATGTTTTTCCCTGGAGACTTCAATGAAGGCATCTCTCCAGATGGTTTACAGAGACAGGATCACCTGCCTCCCAATCCTAAAGCTGTGAATACCTCCTAAATCCCAGTCTTGGGGGGTTCAATGGATTAAAATTTGGGTATGTGGCACCCTACAACTCCATTGCCAACAAGGTGACAGAGGTAACACACTCCACAAGCCATCTGAAGCCCGAAACAGTGTTTTGGGAGGTGTCTTTAGCCCAGAAATGATGGTGCAGTGTTTTGTATAATATTTAAGTGAAACAAGTGTACACTTGGCATGGGCTCCATTTCACAGATGACTTTCTGCCAGCTGTGCATCCTGAATCAATCTAAAACTCAGAAAAACTCCATATCAAGCCACTGACATAAGGAAAATGAGTTTAATGGGTCCTTTCCTCAGTTTTCTCCTGTGGGTTTCCTGCAGGCACCTGCAGGAACTCATCTCCTTCCTCCAGCTCAGCTTTTTGCATGGCCTTCCACACAGGGCTGGACTTCCCTGGGTGGGACTGTTTGAAGGGACTGATCCATCCTCGTTGTCAGGGATCATGGCATGATTCACCCCATGGTGCAGATGTGCCCCACCTGTCACCCAGGGGCTTTGAGAGTCTCCCAGCACAGCCCAGGTGTGGGCAAAGGCTGTGATTCACCCCAGCCCAAAGCACACACCTCAGCTGGGCAGGGGAATCGTGGCATGGAAGTGTCTGTAGCCCTGTTTTCATGCTCGAGACGTTTCGGTTTTCTGAAATTCCTTTCCCAGGGAATTTACTGTAAACAAGAGAAATGTTTCTGTAAACTGTACCTGTGTTTTCACTCCTTTTCCCTAGGAGGGACTTCTTCTTGATGTCCCTCTGGTGTGACCAATGTGAGTGAAGAGGTTTGCCTTTGTTTCACCAATCGATTTGGTCTGTGTAGAAAAGAATATAAGGGAGTCACATCCCAAAAATAGAAGAGTCATTTTCAGCCTTCTGAAGTCAGAGTCTGTGTCGTTGTGGTGTACAACAAGTGTCTGCCTCTCTCCACTGGCTGATTGCAGAAGCAGCCTGAGGTGAGCAGGTCAACTGGAGGCACCCCTGTCACAAGCATGGGAATGTGAGTGACAGGGACACAATTTTTGAGCTGCTCTCCTCCCTTTTAATGCAATGGAAAAAGAGGGGCCCTTCTGGAGGGCGGTTCATGCCGTTTGTCTCAGCTTCCCTCCCTGGGGTAGGATGAATTGCCCTCTGACGCTGAGATCAACCATCTCCCAGAAGTCCAGCAGAGGTGGAAAGAGGAAACAAAGTTTAGGAAATCAGCCGGAAATCCTTTGCTTTTCCCCACACCTTCCACCTTGTCCATCTAAAGTTCATTTGCTGGAGGGCACGTCCTTGGCTGAGCTCATTATCCTGGTCCTAAACTCCTACCTGGAGCCCTTTGGGATCCAGGAATGGATGTCCTTATTTGCCTGGAGAGGATGGATTTGTAGAGCTTAGTCTGCAGTTAGCAAAGCCCTTGAGATGTGGCTCCTGGCCACGTGAATGTCCACCCCCTTCTCACTTCTGTCCCCCTTGACCAGGTTCTCTCCAGGAGAGGAGTTAACTGGCTGCAAGGACCCTTCTCTTTAAAACAATCACCTTAAAATAATTCTTATCCTAACCTAAAGAACTGCTCAAATCAAGCTAATTTTATTCTGGAGTTCAGAATTCTTAGTTATTTTTAATAGAATTTATTTAAATTTATTTAATAGAGTTCTTCATTTAAGTTTATTTAGTAGAATTCTTGTGTTATTTTTTTTAAGTCAGAGCAAAAGAGAGTGAAGGCTTTATTCCCTGACGGCCCCTGTTGATAATTCAAACACACCGGGCTGTTCCCAAATGAAAACCACACGGCAAAAAAATGAACGTAAACAGAAATACACACTGCCCAGGCAGGTTCCTCTTTGTCATTAATTCA